>NW_022987228.1:609585-787470 GCF_010094035.1 Trematosphaeria pertusa | reverse complement strand
CTCCTTCTCCTGCTTCTCCTTCTCCTGCTTCTCCTTCTCCTGCTTCTCCTTCTCCTGCTTCTCCTTCTCCTGCTTCTCCTTCTCCTGCTTCTCCTCCTGCTTCTCCTTCTCTTGTCTTTGCTTCTCCCGCTCTCGCTTGTCACGTTCTTCGGCCAGCGCTTTGCCGTCCACACTTCCCGTAAGAGGTTGAGAAGGACCAGAAGCAGTACCACTAGACGACGAAGCATTTGGATCATCTCCCGCGCCTGAAGAATCAGCGTTCTCTTTCTTCTTCTTTTCCTCGTCCGCCTCCTTTTCTTTCCTCAAGCGTGTCAAAAGACTTTCTCCTCCCAGCAACCTCTCACGGCGCGCCTTTGCACTGTTCGGGCCTTTTGCAAGTTGTGCTTCGGTTGGTTTGACGGGCAGTGGGAAATCGTCAGCATTGAACTTTGGTCGCTCCCAGGGCTTTGGGGAGCGCGGCGCTGGAGCGACATCTGGTTTCGGCTCGGAAGTGGGAGCCGTCTGCTGCTCAGCGGGGGTCGCACTCTTTGTGGGAGTCTCTGATTTGGGTGGAGTTTCGGGTTTGGGCGTGCTCTTAGGTTCGGGGGAGCTGTCCAAACGCGGCTGCTCCGAGGAATCAGATTTTCCGCTCGGTATCCCTATCTCTTCATTACACGTCTCGCCAGACTTAGGACTGGAATCGACGGGCATGCTGGACGACACTGCATCATTAGATGCCTTTTCATCACTGGATTTCTGGACCTTGACATCCTTGTCCTCGCTAGGTTTTTTGGGCTCTGGAGACTGGGGCGCCTTGCCTTTCGCATCCTTATCGCCTTTCTTGTCCTCGTCTTTATCAGACTTGGAGTCAGAATCCTCGGGATCCCCAGCACCACCTAAAGCCATCTTTGCGCCTGTGGGCTGTTCCGGTGACCGCTTCGTATCGCTGGGATTTGGAAAGTCGGTGGATCCACCTTCTCCGATCGTCTGAGGTGCCGGCTGCTCCGTAGACGATGAGCGCTTTTCCTCTTGCGCCCCGCCTTGAGACTCCCGCGACTCAGAAGCCTCAGGACCAGCCTTATCTTTCATGAACTGCTCCCAACCCTTCTTGAACTGTTCCCTTCCAGGTAGGGGTAGGAGTGAGGCTGGCTGTTGCGTAGAAGATGGACGCTCTTCATCTTGCACCCCGTCTTGCGACTCCTGCGATGCAGAAGGCTTAGGGGAAGCTACGTCTCTCATAATCCCCGCCCACTGCGCCTGGACCTCTTCCCTTGAGCGCAACAGTCTCCTGGGGATGTCAGATCTCATGGCGGTTTGAGGGTCGCCAGACTCCTCGTCTCCGGGCTTCTCAGGCGCAGGGTCTTGCGAGCTCTTAAGCTCGTCTCCCTTCAGAATGCTCTCATCACCAGCAGCCGACTCTGCGCCTGCGCCCTTTCCGGCATCCATGCCATGCGCGAACGCCTTCCACAGCGCCTGACCCTGTTCCCGTCCAGGCAGCGGTCGCGTGGATATGTGCTGTTCCTTTTCCGTGGCGTGGGCCTCGCCGGAGTCCTCGTTCCTGGGCTTTTCAGGCGCGGGACCCTGCGGGCTCTTTTCACCCGCACCAATCCCGATCCTATTAGCCAACGAGTCAGCATCAGGCTCAGAATGCTTCTGCGGCTCTCCGGTTCCAAGCCCAGCCCACATGGCAGCATTTGGGTCACCCCGAAGCTTCCTACCCGCGACCCGGGCTTTTCTCGACGCCAAGTCCGATGTAAAGTTTCTAGCTTCCTGCTCCTCAGCGCGCTTCTTCTCCGCCTTCTCCTTGTGCTTGTTCATGACTTTCTTAGCCTTGGAGCGTGTGCTCTGCATGTCATCCAGAACATCTCCGTTGTGCGCCCTTTGGTCCTGCACGAGCTTGAGTTCGTCTCCATCGGGATGCTGGTCCTTTTTGATGGCCTTCTCAATATCAGCCTCCGGACCCATCATGTCTCGGATATGAGCCTTGGTCTGTTGCTCTAGCGGCGTTTCCTTTTTGTTGACCTGGGCCTGCTTTTCAACAGCCTTGCTGGACTGATCCGTGGTATTCGCTTCTGGATGAGTCTCTGTCGTAGCCAGTTTTTGCTCTTCATTGGCACACTGCTGATGCTCAACCGGTTCGTCGGGTAGACTGGCAATATTGTCGTCGGCTGTCTCAGCCTTAGTGTCGGTCTCACGGCCCACCTTCTCGTCGGACTGTGTCTCGGTCCCAGGTCGCTCCTTACTGTCATTAGTTTCATCAGGTTGATCCGCAGCATTCTCCTCGGGCTCAGTCTTATCCACCGGTTCATCGGGTTGGCTTGGAGCATTCTGGTCAGGCTGAGACTTGATCATTGATTGTTTCTGACCAACGGCAGCAGGTCCAGCGTCCGGCCTACCATCAGCCTTCGTATCCAGCATGTCTTCGATATGAGCCCCGGTTTGACGCTCCAGCGGCGTTTCCTCTTTCTTGGCATGCTTCTGCTTTTCGACAGCTCCATTGGGTTGACTTGCGGCATCCCCTTGGGGCGTTTTGGTCTCCCTCACAGTCTTAGCTGGCTCCTTCTCCTCGACCGAAGCACCTCCAGCGTCCGGGCTATCATCATCCGACGCAGCAGTGCTTGCATTCAAAAAGCCAAGTTTACCCCAGAGACCCAGGAGTAGGAGCATTGTCGACGTAGCGATGATAATGTGCGCATCCTGGATGCACTCCACAGCGCAGTGGACATACGGACACCAGTAAGCAACCCCACCCTCTACTGCAACACTTCCAAGCAACACGCATAGTAGCTTAACCCTTTGCTGACCACGGCTTTTTACCACGGCAATGATCGTTAGCATCGGGATAGCGACGGATGTTGCGATGATGGGAGCGCGCCAAAGCCAACGCCAAGCGAGCAATGGACACCAGTCCAAATGTCCACGAAGCTCGTTATCAATGAAGGATAGCGCCACAGCGGCAAGTGTAACGCAGCTCCAAATCCCCCGATCAACGTTGCGGATGGAGTCCCCTACGTGGTTGAGAAGCACTAGAAGAGTGGGTCGAATGAGATTCCAGAGCATGCCCCAGGTGGCCACGGTGAAGTTGTCGTAGTACTGGATTAGTGCCTGAAGGTGCTGGGAGAAGTCTGTCATGGCAGCTAGTGCCTGCTCAACGCAATCCCGGATCCAATGCATGAGATCGAGACCAGTAGCGCCGGCTCGCCGAATCACGCGTCCTACGCAACGGGCAAAGTCAGCGATCGCGGCGCCAGCCCGCAGAAAACAACGAACGATCCAACGAGCGAACGGGTTCCAAATGCCGTTGATCAAACCAGAAACAACAATGCCGAGAAGCAGGAGTGCAGCATCGCGGGTCTGGAAGCCAAAGTATTCATGCCAGAGGAAGGCGAATCCAATGGTGCTCGTAGCGAGAGTGGAGTAGGCAAGGTAGCGAACTCCAGCGAGGGGAAGGCGGTGGATCCAGACGAGGCCTGGATAAACAATAACAACGATGGGCCCGACCATAGCAGCACCCCGGACAAGCCAGTTATATTCTCCCGTGGGAGCCACTTCCATAGCAGTGCGGCTGACGCTGCTGAAGGAATTGCTTGCGGCCTTGCGACAAACGCGGAAGACGTTGGTTGTATTCTCCTTGAGAGCGATTGTATATGAATCGGGAGAGAACCAGCGCAAAACCCCGGGTATTAATAGCGTTATAAGCGCTACGGCAACTCGTGCAACCCAGTGATGTGCCATATCCCAGGCCTGGAACAACCACTGGCCGCTAGCTTGCCCCACGCGGACAGTCATATCGGTTACCCACCGCCCAGCAGCTTCAAGAAATACGAAGCTTAGAAAGAGGCGATGCGTACCATAAACAGCCACGAATACAAAGACGGCGATTCCAACATCCGCGGGACAATGTAAATGGTCCACGATCGGGAGAATGATAGGGACCAGACAAAGAAGGCTGACGAGCTTCGCGAACCTCGGTTTTGGGACGGGGAACATGCGAATGTTAAGTATAATGATTGTAGAGAGAACGAGGGCCCTGATGGCGACATCTGCCGCGTCACCACAAGGATACGAGTCGCAATGAAAGGTTGAAGCGGCGGAGGTAGTGAGGAAGCTCCAGGAGGAGGCCAGTTGAGCGTACATTGGGCTGAAGACCGACGCGATAGGGTTCGAGAGTATGTTCCTGAGCAGAACAAGCTTTGCATAGGCGAAATTGAAGAAGTCGGCGAGGAGTTTCGAAAGGAGAGTCCATGTAAAGTTGAGCAGGTCGTAAACGTGGCCAAAGAATCCCGAAGCGAAATCTGTAATAAAGCTCCAGAAGCCAACGAGCCGAGCGTACATATAGCTAAAGCACGTGGATGCGAAATCCGCAATGGCATTCCAGAATGCACCGAGCTGGGTCTTGAGAGTATACCCCAGCTTCGGGGTCGTGGGACCCGCTTCGGGCGTGGTCACAGGGCTAGAAGCAGTCATAGGTGCCTGAACCATAGCTGCAAATGTGCTCGTCGAGCTACTGGCAGGATCGCTGTTAGAGGCAACATGGGAGCAGGTTCCGGCAGGAGTCAAAATGGCATCGGCAGCTTTGGTCCAGTACTTGTACACTACAGTTGCGACGCGACGACTCGTACTGCTGGCTTGCTGTTGGGTCGCTGCTTGGGGGCAGGTTCCGGCAGGAGTCAAAATGGCATCGGCAGCTTTGGTCCAGTACTTGTACACTACAGTTGCGACGTGACGACTCGTACTGCCGGCTTGCTGTTGGGCCGCTACTTGGGGAGGGGGCTCCGCAACGCTCGCGGCGTAGTCGGTGGCAGGCTGCTGATTCCATTGGTTGGCGGCAAGCAAGTAATGGGGTGTCGCAACAATTCCGACGGCTGTGGCCCAGAGGCCGGCAGAGAGCATGGGAGCTGTCGGTGCAACGTCGATTGCAACTTGTGCAAGGACGACGGCCACCGCCGCAGTGAGAAAGGTGGCCATTAGAGGTTAACACGAGATTGTGAAATTTATCTTATCGTAGTAGAAGGTGAGCGTGTATCGCAAAAAGTGGAAAAGATGTCAGCACGATGCAGTCGGAGTCGGGTAGATGTTCTGGTCTTGAGCGCGGAAAGTCCGCGAGACTGATGCTAGCATATGTAGTGGCATGGAAAGGGTGAAAGAAAAAGTGCCAAGCCTTTCAGACAAGGCTTTGTTTAGCAAGAAGCTGTGAAAGGACGCCGCCCAGCTGCGACGATAATAGATCGTTTGACGGTATCGTTTGACGGTAGAGGAGACAAAGGGAGGCAGGCTAGGAAGGCTAAGACAATGAAGCTCTTTGTACTACCTTGACCCGGCCGTTGTGGACACTGACGGCGCAGGTACGTTGCGGGGAGAGCAGGCCTGGAGACGGCGGTCACGCGTGCATCCTGCGAGCGACGGCAACCAGCTCCCAGGCTCTTCCCCCAAGCTCATCGGCGCTCTCCAGCCGCACATGCCATCCTCGCCCAAAGCAGCCTTTGTAGTCATCCCAGTCAGCGCGCGGCCCAATCCAGACGACCCTCTCTACGCTGCCCTTCCCGTAGGCGTCCAGGTACTCCTCCACCAGCGCCACGCGCCTTGGATATACAAACAGCCATGCTGGGGCGTTGGCGGCGAGAGGCTCGAGGAAGCGGGTGCCGGGCACGGTGCGGTGGTGGGTGCAGGGCAGGTAGCGATTCGGGGTGGGGTGGACATCGACGCCGATGAGGTTGAGCGCATGGTGCTCGAGGAGGAGAGCTTCGAGGAGGCCGGCGCCGCTCCCGATTGAGAGGGTGAGGCTCGGGGTCGGCGGCAGGAGGGAGCAGAGACGCTGGAGGAGGGGTGCGCTCAGGGCGAGGCAGCATCCAGGGTAGGCCGTTGGCGACGAGGAAAGCGCGGGGACGGAGGGCAGGCGCGACGCATCCCGTTCGATGGCACACTCAGGGTCGAAGCCATCGCCCGCAGGTCCCATGGCGAGGCATCATGGCAATGCCGTAGTGCCCGTCTTCATCGCGGAGCTTGGTTATCGAGGCGGAGCGACAAAGCTAGCATCTTCGAGGCATAGCGTGGGGAGCTATGGCCTCATCCTCCCATTCGTCTTCCCCGCAGCGAGCTGGGTGCTGCCTCCAACCACCGACGACGACACCAAGCCACACCGCTCGCAGCATCCGGCGCGCACAGCGAAGCAGCACGCTGCATGCTTCCGTGAGCAGCTCCAGGGCCGGCCATGGCTCGCTTCTCCAATCCCTTCGCCTTCACGCCGCTGCCCGTCATCATAGTGACCACCGCCACCTACATAGCTCTCTTCGCCGCTCTGCTTACCGTGCATTTTAATGTCCCCAGCTATCCCTCCCGAACGCCCGCCGGAACGAACCTTACCCAAGCATGGTATGACTTGGAGCACATTACCCGCCATTTCCATCCGTTCAACAGCCACGCCAACGACCATGTGCGGAGCTATCTTCTGTCACGCGTCAGGGACATTGTAGCCTCAAAGGACATTGGCAGCGACCGCGTCCAGATCATCGACGACACCATCTCCAACGTTACCTTCTCGAATGGCAATACAAGCGTCTACTTTGAGGGGACCAACATCATTGTTGCCATTCGAGGATCCGAAGACAAGGAGTCCTTCTACCCGAGCTTTCAGACTCCCCTGACGTCCACTCGTGCTTCTAAGAATGGCGGCGTCCTGGTCAACGCCCATTACGACTCGGTCAGCTCGGGCTACGGCGCGACAGACGACGGCGTCGGCGTCGTCTCCGTGCTGCAGCTCTTGTCCTACTTCACAGAGCCCAAGAACTGGCCCAAGCGGACAGTCGTGCTGCTGCTGAACAACGGCGAAGAGGACTACCTGAATGGGGCCAAGGCATTCATGCGCCATCCCATATCCCAGCTTCCGCACACCTTTTTGAACCTCGAAGGCGCGGGAGCAGGCGGCCGAGCCACTCTGTTTAGGAGCACCGATGTCGAAGTCACCGCTTTCTACAAGGCGGCCAGTCATCCCTTTGGAACGGTCCTCAGCGGTGATGGCTTCAAGAGAGGGCTCATTCGCAGTCAGACTGACTATGTTGTCTTCAACGGCGAACTCGGACTGCGCGGGCTTGATGTCGCCTTTCTCGAGCCCCGGGCACGATACCATACGATTGAAGACTCGACTCGCGAAACTTCCATCAACTCCCTCTGGCACATGCTCTCCGCTGCAATAGCTACCACGTCTGGCTTGGCGTCTGATACTAGCAACAAGTTCAGCGGCAATGGCAAAGTGCGCACTGACGGCAAGGTGGATGCAGGCACCGGCGCTGATGCCGTATGGTTCGACATGTTTGGAAAAGCTTTTGTTGTCTTCCGCCTGTATACCATGTTTGCCCTCTGCGTAACGCTGCTGGTCGTTGCACCCGTCGCCTTGATTGGGTTGGCCATAGCCCTTTCCAAAGCCGACAAGTACTATCTCTTCGCCAGGAAGCAGTACATTCATTCGTCCGATGATGACCAGCCCATTCAGCTCAACGGCTGGCGCGGCTTCACCCGATTTCCAATTGCTTTCGTTGTCGTCACCGCCATTGTCATCGCCCTGGCCTTTCTGATTGAGCGTGTGAATCCGGATATTGTGTACAGCAGCCCCTACGCTGTGTGGAGGTACGTTCGGAATTTCTGACCATGTGCAACCCTCGCTGACCTCAACCCTAGTATGATGCTTTCCGCGTGGTTCTTCTTTGCCTGGTTTTTCTTGCGCGGTGCTAGTGCCATGCGTCCCTCTGCACTCCAGCGCATGTACACCCTCATGTGGCTCTTCATCGGAAGCTTCGCCCTTCTCGTCGTCGTAACGGTTCTAGCGCGGAACTACGAGATTGCCGGAGGTTATTTCATCATGTTCTACTTTGCCGCGGTCTTCTTCGCACTTCTCATCTCCTACATCGAGCTCTTTTTCCTCCCGAAGAAGTCGGCATATGTCGGCCGCTTCGATGAGGATGATGGCGCACGCCGCAACTCAGAAACCGCCAGCCGACCGTTGACCGGAACTACCAGCGGCGCCCGGTCCGATGACCGCCCGCTCTTAGACGACGATGCGACTGAGACGACTTCGCTTCTCAGAGGGGACCGTCGCAGCTATGCGCGGTATGGGAGCAGGCGACAGTCTGCCAGCGAAGGTACTGAAGGCGGAGAACGGCTACGGCCTTTGAATCTGGGGCAAGCGTACGCAGGCGAGCAAGATTGGAGCGGCAAAATGCCAAACTGGCTCTGGGTGCCCCAGTTCCTGCTCCTCGTTCCTATTATCCTCATTCTCGTCGGACAGATGGCGCTGCTCCTTACATCGGCGCTCTATCAGACCCCCGCAGACGGGAGTTCCACTCTCTTCATATATCTCGCGTTTGCCGCCCTGACCACGTTGCTCGTCGCGCCCACGGGACCGTTTATCCACCGCTTCACTTATCACATTCCGACTTTCCTGTTCTTCATCTGCGTTGGAACGGCCATCTACAACCTCGTGGCTTTCCCCTTTTCCAGAGACCACAAGCTGAAGGTCTACTTCCTCCAGCAAGTAGACTGCGAAAGCGGGGCAAACGCCGTGTCCCTGACGGGGCTCGACGGCTACGTCCAGAAGATTATCAGGGAAATACCCAGTGCGCAGGGCAAAAACTTGAATTGCACGACGCCAGATATCGCCACTCGCAAGGAGCTGACGAAATGTTCGTGGGACGGGCTGCCAGCCCAGGTTGTCCCCAGAGTCGCGCCCTTCAGCAACAGAACAAAGCCTGACGCTTGGCTGGACTACTCAATATCCAAGGGCAAGAAGGCCAATGAGGCCACGATTCGCGTGGTCGGACGCAACACGCGCGCGTGTCGCGTCGTGTTTGACACGCCGATCTCTGATTTGGCGGTTGCCGGCGCGGTTTCAGACCCCCGCTTCAATGCGACAGGGAACAACGGCTCTCGCGAGCTGCGCCTCTGGCATCGCGAATGGTCTCAGCCCTGGAACGTTAGCGTTGCTTGGGATGGCGCCGCGAATTCGACGCTTTCTGGAAGAATCGTGTGTCTTTGGTCGGACGCCAATGCAGGCGGCGTGCCTGCATTCGACGAGGTGCAGCACTATCTGCCCGTATGGGCGATTGCAACAAAAATCAGCGATGGGCTGGTAGAAGGATCGAAGAGTTTCAAGGTCTGAGAGGCTGTCCTGCTCGCCCAATCCCTCGGGGTCAATGCTGTCCCCTTTTCCCTTTGGCTGCGATATCCTTTCCGGCTGCATATAAGCTCGGCGTTCCTAGAGTTTATTCACGACACGTCATTTCTGGGGTTCAATGCGACTTGTCTGCTCGCTCTCCTTTCTTGTTCTTTCTCTCTACGGGTGCATTGCTTGGGCATCGCTTGGGCGTGTTCATTGTTTTTGCAGCTTCTGTATCCTCAGTAGCATCATGCACGCCTCTCTAACTGGCCGCTAATGGAAACGATTACGACGATTGAACGTACGAGTGCATACGCATTCTCTGGTCTACATCAAACCAGCCATTGTCTCTTCCGCTCTCGTCCATTTACGTTTTCCTTTTCCCGCTGTCTCACGCATCGTCCATCTAGCGGCCTCTGACCACCTCCACTATGACTGGAGTGCTGGAGGGCGTCCGTGACTATGCCCAGAGTCACCCGTTGTCCGTAGCCGCAGGCGTGTTTATTGCGATAACCGGAACCTACCTCTACCTCACCGGACGCCCAATTTCGTGCGCAGTAGGACGCTGCAGTAACGCGCCGTCCGCGGTGTCCTCTCCTCCCGCCAGCTTCGCCAATGGTATTTCCGTTTACGATTCGCAGCATCCGCTCGACGTGAGATTGAGCCTTCCCGTATCCAGGTGGAGCGATAAGCCTGCGCCAGCTTCAATCGTCCGGGTGCTACGAGGGACAAGGAAGAGCATGCTCTCGTCCCTCACGTCGGTGGCCACGCAGATGGGAATAAGTCAAGATATCGTGAACCTTCTGGACGACCGGTGGGCATCGCACTTTCCGCCGTCTCGATTCGCGGCTGTCGCAATTACCACCGCACTGCCCGGCGCCTTCCTCATCTTTGTCAGACATCATCCCGGCTCCTGGGCTGCAAGACACCAGACAAAGATTGCAAACGCATTGCATGTATTTGCAGTCGTCACCGCTGCAGGACAGAAAATCTCGATCCAGGACTTGTTGGTCACAGCCTTAGTCATGGTCTCGTTTGAGGCATTGCAACGAACATTGTACCATGATTCGGGGCAATCTTCGTCAGCGGCTGAAACCCTGCTGTCACACACCGTAGCCGACTCGGATATCGCGGTTCCTTCCAAGCCCCGTAACGCAACCGATAAAGATGCCCAGGTAGACGGCGACCCGAGTCCTCCACTTGGCGAGAGAGAGGACGAGATCGCGCGACTCCAGAAGACGCTCACCGAAGCCAAGACGACCCAGAAAGTCCAGGACCACGATCTCAGGCGCACTCAATCAGAGCTGCACAATGCCCGCGAGACGCTCGACGAGACGTTCGCAGAGTACACCAGCCTGCGGGATGAGATGAAGACGATGAAGCAAACCCTGGGCCGAGATCACCAGGCCGTCATCTATCGCAAGGACATTGAACTGTTTGCGCTGCGGAAGGCGAACGAACAGAAGGAGAATTATATGAAGGAGCGCGATTCGAAGCTGGAGGAAATCTACAGGCAGCAAAAGGCCGCGCTGGAGCTCAAGGATGCTCAATTACGGAACCTGAAGGAGAGAATCGCGTTTCTCGAGCGGCAAGCAAGCCCACAGCCCAACGGGGAAATAAAGGTCGACTCCGCTGTTGAAGGTGATGAGCAAGCCGCAGTACAAGTCAGACTGCTGCGCGTCAAAGGCAGGAGTTCTCTCGAAGTGGAGAGCGCGATTCAAGAGAAGGAGGTAGAGATCGCGAAGCTGAAGCTTGACCTTGCAAGTGCCGTCACCGCTGCCGATGGTTTGGAAAAGACCCAAGACGAATTGCGGAGGGCGTGGGATGCCACGTACGAAGTCCAGTGCGCTCTAAACGAAGAGCGGAAACAGCATGCCCAGACGCAGACTAAACTCCAAGAAGCTGCCATCAGGCTGGACGAGTTCAAAATGGGCAGCGCGAAGAACTCGCCGACGACCCGGCTACCCACCATCGAGGAGCAAGACAAGAAGGAACTGGAGGCTATGTTCAACACAGCACAGCAGGACAATCTGCGCCTCTACTCAGACGTCGAAGCATTGGATAAGCGCGTCCGTGAAGCTAACGCGCGAGTCTTCACAGCGGAACAAGAGGCAGAGGCGTTGAGGGAGCAGCTGAGGCTTGAGAAGGCCATCAATGATGATATGGGGACGGCTAGGCCCAGCATCGTGCATCGTGTGCATTTCCAGAGGATGGAGGGCCAGCTGAAGGAGAGTCGAGACGCGCTGGGAGCGAAGGAGGAGGAGATCGAGCAGCTAAAGAAGAGCTCCGCCGAGAAAGACAGCCATGTTGAAGGCTTGAAGAAAGACAACGACGCCGCCGCAACGACGCAAACCCAGCTTCAGGAGGAAAACGCGCGGCTTAAGCAGTCCATCGCTCAGCTGGAGGTCACCAAAGAGCAGCTCATGCTCGACCACGAACGCCTCGCACAGCACCGCGCGCGCCAGAGAAATTCTTCCGCCGAACAACACCATTCCGCGCGGTCGAGCGGCGCAACCCTCATCACCGAGCCCATTACTATCACAAACATGGAGGAGCCCATGCCCGCGCGACCACTCTCCATCGACCCCACAGAGTCCAGCATCCGGGGCACGCCCGAGCGCCATCTCCGCAGCGACAACACGAACCGCTTTAGTCTCATCTCGAACGACGTCCCGCCGGCTGAGCTCCGCAGCTCGCGCAGGAAGAGCCTTACGCTCAAGGGGCTGATGCGCAAGATTACGCGGAGGGACGATGATGCCGACGAGGGCAAGAGCGCGAAATCAGAGAGCAAAGAACGGGAGAAGGAAAAGGACAAGGAGCGACCGAAGACCGCTGCATTAGCGCCCAAGGATAAAAACGCGCTGATGCGGCCGAAGACCGCTGCGCTTCCCACGGAGCCGGCGAGTAAGAAAGATATGCATAAGGCGAAGGCCCCCGTGGAGCAGCGACCGAAGACGTCCGCGGCGCCGTCGTCCAAGGAAGCAAAGAAGAGTGCTGCTCCGGGGACGAGGTATTACGAAGCCCCACAGTCGGCGACGGATAAGGCGAGGCCGAAGACGTCCGCAGCAGCGGCTGGAGATAAGGAGAATGAGGGCGTAGCTACAGGCGTGGTGGACAGTCCGCGGCCGAAGAGCAGGGGCTGGGGCGCTTCTTCGTAAGTTTGAACACCTATCCTATCCTAAGACGAACGAATTCACACAGCGAGATGAGAGGCTAATGCAGAAATAGAAGGAAGCTCGTGAGGAAGTCGGTTGCGTGATGATGAGCGAGCGAACGGGCTTTAGACGGATAGGACAGGACGGGACAGGATGGTATGGAGAAGTGTTGCTTGAGAACTTCTTGCACATGGCTTTGATGTGGTAGTTGTTTGTTTGTCTGTTATGCTTTGCTTTGCGGATGATATCACGGCCGTATACTCACTCATGGGAAGGCGTAAGGAAGGGTAGACTGCCCGACAGATTTGTCGATATACATACATCTTAGCTGTGTCTGTTTTCAGTTCCGGTTTCTCACTCTAAGTTCTTGAGCAAGCTTTCGGACCTTCTTTTTTTTTTTTTCCTTCCACGCGTGCCTCTTGTAAGCACGTTTGCAACTTCCCGCGTCCTCCACAGTCTCATGCCTACGCCAGTTTATTTTCTCGAATATCCCTCCACCTCTATCCTCCCACCCACCCAGGCACTCAACAGACACACATCCCAGTCCCTCTTCTAGCCCTCCATCTCGCTCCCTGCCCTCTTACAGTATAGGATTCTCCGGATATAACGACGTCCGTAAGTACGTAACAGGCCTTCGCAGCTGGGTCGGTGCGTGGGTGAGAACAATGAATGTCACGTATAGCTAGCTAGCCGGTCCAGCTATACAAGGTTCTTTCTTACTATCTGCAGGATAAGCCGGGCAAGGCCCTTATCTCCAGAGAGAACCGTAAGTAGACTGCGTAGACTACGTCGAACAAACAGAGCACATCCCATCCTTCCTTCGTCTTCTCGTTATCATTCTTCCCATGCCATCGGCATCTACTACGTACGCAATCCGCCTGCCTCCCTTTTTCAAATGCTGCAAAGCTCTCTCAGTCATCGTACTGGTTACTCCGCACTCTCATTCTCTTCATCGATACCCGCATTCTGCCCAGCAGCATCCCTTTTCCGCTGCGGGATCTGGATCAATCAATCGAGCGCTCCACCACCCACCTACTCCTACTGGGGAAAGATGCCCGCTTGTCTCCAGGGTTGATACGCACCAACGGCGTGCATCTGCGCTGATAGCGGGAACGGAGTAGAGTAGAGTGTCTTGCACAGCAGCCTCCGTCCATACGTCCTCGTCTTCCTCTACGCGCGCGTTGTCCGTCTGTTAGGTATATCTAATCTCATGCAAGTGTTGTTTCCAAGCCTCCTTGTTATGTAGCAGAGGGCGCGGCGAAGGGTAGGATGTAAGGGGTGGTGGGTGGAGCGTCGAGGCGGACTGAGGACGAGGAGCGTAGCGTCCGTGGTGTTTGTGAGCCTAGGAGGGGTCTTTGGCAGGCAGGGGCAGAGGCGGGGCGAAACGAAATCGAGGACGTTCGCGGATGGGAGGGAGGGCGTGGACTTGGTTGCAACTAGCTACCTAGCTAGCCGGCGCAGACGCTGATAGTGTTGGCGGTGGCTAGTGAGGACTGTGCCGCGGAAGAGGCGGGCTGGCTTCTGAGTCTGGGCGTTTGGAGAGACTCGTGAGTCGAACGCACGCGAAGGGAAGGCGAGGGGAGGGCATGGAAGGCAAAGCGTCAACACTGAAGAGCTATCACGATCAAGTCAAGGCAAGACATCAGAGACATCACGAAGGAGACAGACAAGAGGCACGAGATGTTGATGTAGATTGATGGTTTGATTGATTTCATTGATTGATTTGTTTGTTTGTTTGAATAGTATCTAAAGCAGAAGAAGCAGGATAAGCCATAAGGGCGAAACAGAACATAAACTCTAAGAACAACTCGAAGAAGAAGTCGAAGGAGGCGGATCAGGCGGTGGAGGCGGATCAGGAGGAGTAATGGTAGGAGGACGAGAACCGGGTGTGCGTAGCTCAGACAGGATGAATCCTAAGGCCGTTCGTTGCTCCGACCAGACCGAGAGCGAGTCATCAGGCTGACCGAAGCCGCCAAGCTAGCGAGGTGGCCTCAGGTGTGGCTCCAGACTACCAGACACCCGCGAAAGAGCATCTGGTAGCCTGGAACCGGACACCTGAGGCCAACTCGCCGCCGATTCAGAGCCTGCTGAGCGCACCGTGACGGAGGGGAGAGGGGAGAGTAAGGGAGGAAGGGTTGAGAATTATTGTCTCGGGGGGAGAGAAGTTATTGTCTCGTGTGCTGAGAAGTTATTGTCTCGTGTGCTGAGAAGTTATTGTCTCGTGGGGTGAAGAGGTAGGGAGGAAGGGTGAGGGAGGAAGAGTTGAGAATTATTGTCTCGGGTGATGAGAATTATCGTCTCGTGTGGTGAAGAGGTAGGGGAGAGGAAGAGGTGAAGGAAGGTACAGGGAGGGTCTACTGGTGGCAGCCAGTGACTGAAAGCAAAAGAAACATGAAGAAGAGAGTACATGAGTCATCTGGTGGTAGCCAGAGACGGGGAGAAATGGTGAGGTAAACGCCGCGGTGATGACCTTCTTTTCGGGTCGGTGTTTTGTTGTTTGATGTTGTGACCTTCTTTTCGGGCCGGTGGCTTGTTGGTTTGACTGTGACCTTCTTTTCGGGTCAGTGTATTTTTGATTAGGTGACCTGTTTACGGTCGATTTTTTTCTGGGAGAGGTCAGTGAGTGGGCGACAGCTGAAGGGTGGAGGAAGACTTACTTGATGAGAAGCTATCTATGAGCGGAGGATGTGACGACAAGAGGAGAGAGTGGTGAGTTGAGGTGAGGTGATGTCGTAGATGAAGGTCGAATGTGTGGAAGTGTCGTGAGGTGAAGTGAGAGGACGAAGGATGAATTGATTGAGTTGAGGATTGAGTTGAGGAAGAACTGAACGCTGTCGGTCGGTCGGTCGATGAGGCGAGTGTTGGTGCTACCGTTGACCCGAACACATACCGATGTATGTGCATGCCGGGTAGTCAACACTCACGTCAAGGCAGCGAAGGAGAGGAGGATTGATTGAGGATTGATTTTAGAAGCGGTCGGAGCGGTCGGTGAGGCAAGTGTTGGTGCTACCGTTGACCCGAACACATACCGATGTATGTGCATGCCGGGTAGTCAACACTTGCGTCAAGTCGATGAGGCGATGATAGGAGGATTGGAGGTGAGGCGTTGGCTGAAGGCTGACGAGCAGGTGAAGGCAAGAGCTCGTTACGATGTCAGCCGGTGGTGGGAGTGGCTTCAGTCAAGGTTTTTTTCTATGACTTGTTAGTAGGGTGGTGAGTGAGGTGAAGGTCACTTACTGGCTTGTGACTGAGAGCCAACAGTGGGTCTCTGTCGAAGACATAAGACGCCATGATGTTGTAATGTGAGATTGTTGAAGATGTTGGAGCGGCTTCAGTCGTGGTTGAGGTTATTTTCTAAGAAAGGTCAGCAATGAGCGAAGTGAGTGAGGTGAAGACAGCTTACTTGGATGGTGACTGGAAGCCGGCGAGGTCACTGTGTCAATGACACAAGTGGCCATGGTGTCTTGAGTGACGTTGAGGTGTTGCCTAAGGCGCTGAGGCCAATGAGGTGAAGGCAGGGTGAGGTCAGGTAGGTGAGTGACCTTGGTAGAGGCGGGTTGAAGTCAAGAGAGGTAAGACTTGAGACGAAGTTGTCATTGTTGAACCCGAAGAAGAGATGAGATTTGACTGAGAGTCTGAGTTGAAGTGGAGTGGAGTGAGACTGGGAAGAAGGACAGAAAGTGGGTGGGAGGGCAGCTATTTATGCCCTCTGGACTCGCGCTAGCGATTTGGCGCCAAGCAGTCACGTTACCTCGCTTAGGCGGTCTGCGAAGTCAGAGCGTCGTTGCGGGACTCACGGTGAAGGCAGGCAGGCCAATGGGAGGGCAGGAACGCACCGTGTGACTCCCCGAGAGCCGTCGAAGCTGCTCGAACGTCACTGATCACACCATCGGCTCATTTCCGCGTTTGCTCGAAGGCAGGCGCTCAAAGCGGCGCTCCGGATTGGCTGGGTGGGTGACCGACGGTGAGCAAGTTCCTGAGTTTCGGAAATTGCAGCGCGTGTGTGACGTCAAGGTAAGTGATAAGAACGGTGGCAGCCTAGAGCAGGTGACTCAGAACCAGATTGGGAGCTGTCAGGTCCTGATAAGGCGGCTCCAAGCGGCTGGCTAGGTGACGCGGTTGAGGCAGGTACGGATATCAACGGCCAGTCGCAAAGTTTTATCGGGCATACGGATGGGCAAGTGAACGCCCGTATGACTGCTATGGCGTATGCCAATCTACAACGAAGTTAGCAGCTCAGAGGGTAGATAGGAGAGCAGTGTGCCGAGAGTGAATGGGACGGTCACGTGCCATCCCCCAAAAGGCAGCGACCCAAATATGAGAAAATAGCATGAGAATCATCTTCAGATGCAAGTGCCCCTACCGTAAAGACCGTTACTTGATTCTGGTGTCCCGTGTTTCCTCTGAGCGGCTTCTGCTCACTTTTCCGTTTTGGATCCCAAGTCGCGACGCGTCCTACTGCCCCGGGAACGCTTTCTGACAAGCTCGAGTTACGCCAACTCAGCACAATTACAGTCAGCATCCATATTGTCGAAGAAACGCGAATGTCAGTCATTCGGCCCGTCCCTCGTTATTTCCGGCGCAGCCAAGCCAGCAGCGTACTGTACCGATGACACCTAAACGGTCCGACCTGCAGGGCGTTCTGTAAGTCACGTACCTACACACACTTCGTATAACCCCAGCATCTTCTAAGCGCTCAGGAATGCTCTAAGCTGCACGTACAGGCCCTTTCAACAATTAAGTGGACCGGCTGGAGCGGGGTAGACATGGGTCTGCATTCGCTGCAGCAGACAGCATTCGTCCAGCCTTATCATACGTAGCCCATCACTCTGGGCAGGAGCTCCACCAGGCTGACGGCAGTTTTAATATCGACTCGCAGCATGAGGCTCCGCGCAAGGTATAAAAGTCGGGCTCTTCGAGCCTTCACGACGAGCCGAGTCCTCAACCTCTTAGCCCTGCGACTTTCTTGCCTTTTGCGCCGTTTAGCTTTCTGACAGCTGCTACTATACTATGGGCATCCTAGTCGCCGCGGTGCTAACAGCAACCCTGCTCGTCCTCTACAAACTGCGCAATGTAGGCCGCCGCCCGAAAGACTTCCCGCCCGGCCCACCAACCCTGCCAATCATCGGAAACCTACACCAGATGCCCAAAGAGAAGGCACACCTGCAGTTCAAGAAATGGGCCGACGAGTACGGCCCGGTGTACTCGCTGATGCTCGGCTCCAGCGTCATGGTCGTGCTGTCGTCGGACTGCGCGATTAAAGATCTGCTCGATAAGCGCAGCGACATCTACTCGTCGCGGCCACCGCTGTACATTGGCCAGATGCTCAGTGGGGGCTTGCGGATGCTGCTCATGGTAGGTAGTTTTTACCAGAAGACAAGTCGGCGGGTGGGTGCTGATTGGTGGGCGTAGGAATACGGAAAGACATGGCGGATGATTCGAGGAACGGTGCATAATCACCTCAACATCAAAGCGTCGACTTCATATGTCCCCTACCAAGACCTCGAGAATAGGCAAATGTTGCTCGGTTTCCTCGACCAGCCGCAGCGGTGGATCGACCATCTGCGGCGCTACACGAATTCGCTGACAACGCAGATGGTGTTTGGCTTTCGCACTACGGACGTTGATGATAAGGACATGCACCGGCTATACACTGTATGAGACCACGCATCCAAATAAAAGCTCGCCTAACCAAGAGACACAGGGCTTCGCAGGCTTCTCCGAGACCCTCGGCTCGCCCGAAGCCCACCTCCTCGAAGCCTATCCCTTCCTATGCCACCTCCCCGACGCCCTCCTCCCCATCAAGAAAAGAGCGCGCGAGCTTCATGAGAAAGAGCTCCAGCTCTTCCTCGGCCACTGGCTCAATGCCAAGAAGAAAATCCAGGACGGCACAGCCAACGTACGCTGTTCCTCTCCCTACCAGAGCTACACGCACACCAGCTAACCCTCCCCCCAGCCCTGCATCTGCATCGACCTCGCCAACTCGCAGAACAAAGAGCACTTCTCCGACCCGCTCGCCTCCTACATCAGCGGCTCGCTGCTCGAAGCCGGCTCCGACACGACCTGGAGCACGCTCGTCGGCTGGGTGCAAGCCATGGTGCTCTTCCCGGAGGTGGCACGCAAAGCGCAAGAAGAAGTCGACCGTGTGTGCGGCGAGCGGTTCCCGATGCTCGAGGACGAGCCGAATATGCAGTATGTACGCGGCTGTGTGAAGGAGTCGATGCGGTGGATGCCGACGGCGATCTTGGGGGTCCCGCATGCGGTTATCAGAGATGATATGTATATGGGGTATAGGATTCCGAAGGGCGCGAGCGTGATGTGGAATGTTTGGTGAGTCTGCGTCCCAGGCTGGTCGAACTCAGCAGCTAACGCGAGCTCCAGGGGCGTTCATAACGACGAGAGTCGATTCCCTAATCCGCGCGTCTTCGACCCGACGCGCTACGCCGACGACTTCCAATCCGCAGCCGAAGCAGCGAAAAACGGGGATGCCACGAAGCGCGACCATTTCCTGTTCGGCGCCGGGCGCCGCGTCTGCCAGGGCATGCACATCGCCGAACGTTCGCTTTTCCTCGCCTATTCGCGGCTGCTGTGGGCTTTCAATTTCGAGACAGAGAAGGATGAGAACGGGGAGGAGATGAGAGTCGACGCTGACGAGCTGACGGAGGGCGTCTTTGTACAGCCGAAGAAGTTTTCGGTGCGCATCGTGAAGAGGAGCGAGGAGAGGGCGGCGACGCTGAGGAGGGAGTGGGAGAATGTGGCGGATAAGCTGGATGAGGAGGGCCAGTGGAAGAGGGTGCCGGAGGGGATGTACTTCAAGGAGTATATTCCCCTTGGGACATGAAGAGGGGGATTCTTGCTTGAGAAAAGCTAGACAAACAAAGCGCTGGACCGAAGTCGCTTTCCTTTCATACATAGAACCGTCAAGCCGTTCCCCGCCTTGTAACGCGCTCAAGCTGTTCCGGCTCCACTACGTGTCCGTGAGTCTCCACTGGACGAGCCTCTACGGGCGCTGTTGTCGAGTTGCTGAAGTGCGTGCGACGCTCGCCTCCGCGGTGCGGTGCGGCCTGCCCCTTGACAGCGCCGCTCCTTGACCTTCTTTCGAGTAATGGTCCGTCTTTCCTTGGTGCCACGGGTAACTCTGTAAGTAACATAGGCCGTGAGTAGTTCGGCACCGGCTTCCTCTTGATACTAAAGCGTTCGGCGACTTGCTGGCTTGCAGCACTATTTCGATACGGCGCGGTCGAGAACGGCACAGTTTCCGCGTCGGCGGGGAGCGGTGGAAGTGGCTTGCTGACATCCACTACCCCATTTCTCTTCTCTTGAGCATTTTTCTTAGCTGCCGCAAGCCCTTCCAAGATCTTCGGATGCAGCATTGGAGGTGGAGGTAACTCAGGCAATTGTAACTCTATCGACTCGAAGCGTCGCGGTACCTCAGATCTCGAGCTGAAGAGCCAGGGCTCTGGTGTTGGGAGAGACTTTTGTTCCTTTCGAGGATGTCCGTGCTGCGGTTTGACGGCGGTTGGTGTCGCGGGTGCTGAGGGGTTTGGATTTCGGTGTGCCATTTCAACGACTGGTCTGTAGAATTTTTCGAGAGTAGACTGGTTAGCTTCAGGTATTAGCTTTCTCTTTCTTGACTCTGCGTCGATCGTCATCGTGGTGGAGGGCGGCTCAGAGCCTGGACCAAGTCATTGACCCGCGATTCACAGTCACACCGCAAATGACACATACATCGTCACTCGCCAACATGTTATCCCCAACACCCCCCAACGGCCCACCAAACGCAGTTCCATGCTCTGTTTACCTCGTTCCTGACCATTCGCATTCCCAGCGTTCGACGATGCGATTGCAGAAGACAAACCCCGCAGCATACAAATCAAGGCAACGTCGCCACAGCTCCTACTCTCGGTATCCAATATCTCCATATCCATCATCTTCCCAAGAAGCCCCTTCGTGCAAGGACATCCGCTCTCCGCAATCGTCTTTATTGCTGGCCCGCACATCGCGAACCTCGTCTCTGCTTCGCAGGCTCTTCAAACTGCCAATGGGCTTCTTCAAGTGCAAGAAATCGCCCCGTCGCAGCGGCAGCAAGATCAAAAGAGCAGGAGGCCCGAGGGAGATCAGCTGGCCGCGGGATTTGCGGGTGAATCCACAGCCGAACCCCACGCTCGAAGATATTCAGGGCCTCACGTTCAATCAAGTCGTGCAGCCGCGGCCGGACGTCCATGTGCCAAGTGGCGCAATGACCGCTCTTGTCGATATCCCCGTTCGGGGCAGCTCGAAACCGGTTACTGTGGACGGCAATGCGGGCAGACGAGCTGGACTCTCGTCGCACCCGCCTGCACCGAGCCGTGAGGCGCCGCGACGTCCAGGTGCCGGAGTCGAGGGTCGAGCGCTGTCGACGCCGCTAGCATGGCCGCTCGTGGCTCCAGTCACAAAGCCAAAGCGGGTCGAGGAAAAGCAGCCGCCGATGCTGAACCTCCTCGTCGGGAAGCAAGATCCAGACTCGCGCTATCTGACTCCGCGCTTCTTCCGCATCCCGGAGACCGATGGGTCTGACTCCGAACCTTCGTCCTCTGACCAGGGCAGCAGCCAGTCTAGCCAGCACGAACTAGCCGCTTCCGAAGCTGTCACGGCAGATGACAGCAACGACTCCTCTCTAACCCGCATCTCCGTCCTCGACCCGCACGCCTTCGACCTCTACAGGATCTACCTCCGCACCGGCCGCATCCACTACTGCATCAGCGAGACATCGCTCGATGGCGACAACAAATACACATGGCAGCACTGCTGGTCGCTGATCAACGCGTACATCCTGGGCACCACGATGGAAGACATCGAGTTCGCGGACCGCGTTATGGATATCCTGGGGGACAAGATCGCTCCGGGGGTCTGTGCGGATCATGATACGATCCATCATATTTTTACGTCGGAGGGAATGTCCAATCAACTGAGGCAGTTCGTTGTAGATCGTTGTATCGATGCGGGAGCGAAGAACTTCAGGAAGGAGGATACGGGGAGGTTGCCGGAGGCGTACGTGCATCTCGCGCTTGAGACTGCTTTGGAGCGGATATCGGATGGTGGGCAGCGCCAGTCTTCGGCCTCCGCAGGCTGTGAGTACCATATGCATCGTCGGCCTTCTAGGTGCTACAAGCAGCGGGAATTGAGGCGAATTGAAGAGAAGAAGCGGGCGCGAAGGGAGAGAGAGAAAAGGGAGAAGAGCGATAGGGGATCCGAAGCGCTGAGGAGCCTTGCGCAAGCAACTATCGAGGCGGCGCAGCAAAGTGGTGTGAAGAGCATAGACTGGGCTGATCGACGGAATGAGGCTGGCAAGTCCGTAAGAGAACGGCATGGCAAGACCTGGGTGGGCTTTCAAAGACCGGCGAACGGCGAGCTCGTAGAAGGAGTAACGAGTCGAGTTAACGGCGTGCTAGACAACAATTCTGAACGAAGGACAGATCGGCAGACGGTGCATGAACTGAGCGCAGACCCATCGACGGTGGCCACCAACGGGATAGCGAGAAGCCGCATCAATCATTGGGAGGAGCGGCTCCGGACAAACGGGGACACGAACCCAAAGGCACCGGAAGGTAGCGAACAGGTAGTTGTGAACGGCGCCACGAGCCACGAGAAGCCGCATAGCAAAGAGCGGATCGTGACGAACGGGATTCAGCGCAATGCTGTAGAACAGCGTAACACTGAGTCGATGCCCACCCGGGCAAAAAGCAGTCCGCCCGCATGCCAAACAGCAATTGCCGCAAAAGACAGCAGGAGCATCTCCTCGAGGCCGGCACATCCCCGCCGTCCAGAATTTAACCAGCAAGGCTTGACGAATGGTATTCTTCCGAATGGTTTCGCGAATGGAAATGGGACCAAGTCACCCAACCCGCAACCACACAACAACATCGTCCATCCCGCTGCGCCTACTCAAGATCTGCCATCAAACCCAAGCGCCATTCAAAGAGAGGATAGCGGCAAGCCATCCCGCCCCGCGCACAGTCGCCGTCAAAGCCAGCAGAGCATGTGGGAGGTATACACGCTTCCCGGTGCATATCCAGCCTCCAGCGTTGGAGCATAATTTTTTTTCTCCTTCGTATGCTGGCATACTTGAGGTATAATAATTTCTTTTTTCCCTATAGTAAGTTTGAGAACCCCGCTGAAGGCTGTAGGTGCGATGGCGTGTGCAAAGGTTTTAGACCCGGAATTCCGTTCCGGGACGGAGGACTTGGGGCTTCGATTATACTGCTGTTCGTAATAGATGATAATTGTAATAGAGGAGAGCCCGAAGTGAGTCGTCCTAATCGGAATTTGTTACCGTGACCCGCTTCAAACCGCCTTGTCGAGCAACCTGCGCCTGATGATTGGGGGTTGAATAACCCCACGCAGCCTCGAGCGACCCATTTCTTGACTCCATTGGTACCCGTTAGCCATTGCCGCTGGATTTGTAACTTGCCAAGCTTGCGGTGCACACGTCGGGAGACCATTTCAGTATTCTACCTCGGGACCTGGCCTTCGATGACCTGTCTTCGAGCGCACTTCTCCTCCGCCTTCTTTCTTTCCTTGTCCGCCGTCTCTCCCCGCCACTTCATACCAAACTTCGCCGCCAAAAGCAGCATCGGCAGCGTCGCGAACGTGATCAGTGCGATTATAGTGTACGCAAAGCCCGCCCCCACGCCCTCCGTCATCGGGCTGATAGCCGCGGCCGCAGCAGCGCCGACCTCGCAGCGCGCTATGTTGACTGCCGCAGTGACTGCAGCGCCCCGTCCGGGATACGTATCGACGAGGAGGACATTGAGCACCTGGAAGAAAGCAGAAATGGCCCAGCTCATGACCAACATAAGGATGATGGGCGCCGCGACAGTGTACTGCTTTTCGATGACCCAGCCGTAGATGATGACACACGCGGAGCCCAAGCAGAATATCGGAAGTGCGATTTGCAGACGTGCTTTTTCGATAGGGAAGTTGGAAAGGTCCTGGCGTCGGTTGGGCACGAGCCTGACGCCGAGCCGGCGTGCATGCCGCTGGAAGTTCCAGTCGACGAGTTTTCCGGTGCTGAATGCTGAGACGATGCCCCCGGCTCCAAGCGGGATGTACATCAGCGAGACTTTGACTTCGCTGAAGCCGTAGACTGTCTTGAAAGTGTCTGATGCACCAGTGAGCAGGGCGTAGTATGAACCGAACGATAGCCCTGCTGGTACGAGAAGCATAGCTGATTCCTTGACAGCGAACGCCTTGAGAGTGAGCATTGGATTTGGGAAGGTTATCTTTTGTCTTCCGGGCGGAGGCTGAGTGGGGGGGTCGTTGTTTTCTTGCCGTTTCCGTCGTCGAACATAGTCGGTCAAGCATCGGTTTAGTGGAGGCGGGAAAGCACTTCCGTCACCGACAACCTTGCGGCAGGTTTCCGGAAAGAATGCGAAGAACGGGACGCAGAAGGATCCGGTGAAGATGACCAAGAACCAGAATATTGAATGCCACCCCAGATATTCGGCGAGAAGTCCGCCGATGACGGGACTGACGGACGGGCCGAGAATCGTACCTAGCGACGCAAATGCAATGAAGGCGCCCCGCTCTTGCGGTGTCACGATGTCACTGACGACTCCGTTGGCGATCGCGATCGTGCCGCTGCTACCAGCGGACTGCAGGCATCTGAGGACGAGCAGGGCAACATAATCTAGAGAAAACATTAGATGAGCGATGCGCAAGCAAAGGGGGCGATGTTTACTATTTTGTATTGCAAGACCCAAGCATGCGAAGAAGTATATAGTAAAGCAGACGAAGTATGCCGGCCTTCTCCCCGCAGTGTCGCTAAAGCCTCCCGTAATCATGGGTGCGAGTCCTTGAATGATCTGGTCATAGTCTCAGCACAACATATATAGTAGTGAGAAGATACAAGCATACCAGGTATGTAGTTACCGTCAAATTGACTTTGGCATTCGATACGTTGAAATCTCGAGCGATTTGGGGCAGCGCAGGGTAGTAGATGCTCGCGGACAGTGGTGAGAAGAAGCCAGCGAGCGACGCAGCGAAGACAATCGCTCTCCTAGCACCCACACTGTATACTGAGAATGGTGCATCATTTGTTTCAGACATCTTCGCTGGACTCCGCTGGTTTTCTGGCTTTTCCTTCTCTTCGGGAGAATTGCCAGCTTCTTCAGGGCGTTTGATCTCCTCATCCTCGACATGGCTCTGGTGTGCTTCGGGGCTGGACATAGTGGATATTAGATAGACAGGAAAGATTCAGGAGAGCAGTCAAGCCTATTTGACAGGAGCTTAGCATCTTGATGGTGCGTTCGTAGTGGATCTGCATAGTCAGCTAACGTGCTTCTGGCTAGCCGTTGGAGGGTCGGTCCGTTGTCGCTTAAGGCCGCGCATAAAGTCCGAGAAAGAGCGAGTTGCGAGCAGGCAGCCGCGAATCCGCGCCCGATCAGTAACCAACGCCGATAAAACACCTAGATATCCTTTTCCACCTCCAAAATGTGGCTCCTCAAACTGCTCGAGTATTGTCTCGGTCGCCTCCTCTTCCAACGCCGCGGCTACGATGCGGACTGTCTCTTCAACACTCACGCCTTCAGAAACCATCCCAAGCCGACCATATCCATCTCATCGCCCGACTGCGGCGCATCGGGCGCACAGCTGAGCAGCGAATACTCCAAGTTTGGCAGTGGGCGCATTCCCTCGCTGACCTGGCCTCGCGCAGCCCCGAACGTCAAGGAGTACCTTCTCTTATCAGAAGATCCAGATGCTCCGCTAGGCCACGCCAACGTGCACGGTATCTATTGCTTCATCCCGCCGACTGTTACTTCGCTTTCTCCGTCCGATTTGGAGCTTGTGAAGGAAGAGGGTGGCGTGAAGGTGATCAGGAGTGGGTGCACAGTTGGGAAGAACCGACGGAATGCTGTGTACATCCCTCCACGGCCGCCGCTGGGTCACGGTCCGCACCGGTATTTCTACGAGCTGGTCGCGCTGAATGAGAAGCTGGATCCTGCGACGATGAGCAAGGTGCCGACAAAGGAGGAGGTCGCGAAGGCTATTGAGGGGAAGGTGGTGGAGTGGGGAATGTGAGAAGCGACGTTTGAGAACCGGTGGTGAGATGGGGATGTTGGCCATCCTGCTAATAAACCCTACGCAAGGGACGCATCAATTGTACGTTGCTACCTTCCATAGCAATCCTGGCGAGATCGCAGATGCACATAGGGCATTTAGAGAGCTCGTGCAAGCGCAAAATAGGGGCCACCTCGAAGTTCAATGTTCCTCGCTTATCTTAGCGCACTCGCCGCGTGCTGACATGTTTTCTTGCGTAAATATAGGCACATTGGTCCGAACGAAAATGCTAGTCTTGGTCTTCTACCTGTGCTCTGATGCCGGATGTACATAATGGAGTCTGAAGCGCTTCGAGGAGCTTTGATGACATCGCTGGTATTGAGCATGACTTAGCCTAGAGGCCTTCAGGGGGCCCGTTGATCACGGGAATAATGGTAGGAGGAACTGACACTCGAGCGAGGGCACTGCCGCCACCGACTTGCCACACCTTGTATGGGCGGAGAACATGACATTCGAAACAGTTGGCTTTGTTCTCACGCCTGTGCTGGACCATATAAAAAACGCTCTTATCATATGTTGCCGGATATGGTTACCGGTACACGTGACTTGGTTCATATATATAGCCATATTTCTCGTATTCTCAATGAATCAACTCATGTCTCAATACTTGCCACCTACTCCGAAATCATACTTAGGTAGTGAACTGCCCGCTCGGTGGACTGCTGCATCCTGCATCCTGCTCTCCGATCATATGCTCGATGATCGGAAGCCGTGAGTGATTCTTGCATGGATTGTCTCTCGGTTTAGCAATACCGACGATTCGGAGAATTACCGTTGCACTCGGTAGTTGGGGCGGGGTAGCGCAGTACCAATCTGCAGTATAGTGCTTAATCGTTCGCGACACCGTCATTGGCCTCGCTAACTCAAACGTTGACTACCGCACGAGAAATAGTCTAGGATGGCTTCATATACTCATCTAGGAATCAATCTCTCTTATCATGGCGCTGAGGGCAGCCAAGCCCGGGAGTTCTTCATCGTTAGGGGCTGGCGTTGTCTAAAAGCATGCTGCTTTTCTTGGACACTGCAGCCCTGAACAGCTCCAACTCAGACACCAGCATCTACGAACCATGCTCTGGCAACTATCCGCGCTCGTTGCGCTGCTCGCGCGTGATGCCTCCGCCCAGCAGACTCTGGGGGCTTCTGACTTTATTCGCTTTGGCTGCTCTCAGCTTGTGGTGGAGCGCCTTGATCCTCTTGTCACCCCTGGGTTGAATCCATCCCCTCACACCCACCAAATTGTTGGCGGTAACAGTTTCAACGTTACGGTATGACAGGCGTCGTCCTCCATCTGAGTTAGAGCAGTAACTAAGATATGAATAGATGGACCCCTACACCATTGATCCGCCGAAGCAATCCACTTGCACCGTACGTCTTCCTGATCGAATACCTTCACAGAGTAACTAATTAAGATCGCAGAGTTGTATCTACACAGAGGACCTCAGCAATTACTGGACGGCTTCCATCTACTTCAAGTCTCCCGAGAACGGGACTTTCAAGCGGGTCCCGCAAAGGGCGAACGGGCGCTTGAACGGCACCCTCCTCGAGCAAGACGGAGGACTCACGGTGTATTACATGCGACCATTCAGCGGCACCAATAAAAAGGTCACTGCTTTCAAGCCGGTGAGTATATCTCTCGGCAACAAACACCCCCCCAACCCAAGTGTGGTGCGGTAGAGAATTCTCCAGATCAAGGGCTCTCTACACACATGAGATTGCTCGTACAGATGGCAATACGTTCTATTGTACACCTGCGAAGGCCTCCAGGGTGGCTGTTACGTGCGTCGTTTTATCCAGAGATTTCTACCCCGTGAGGGCTAGTCTACCCAACCAAACGCTAACACCCCGAAGGGCTTCCGCATGCTCGCCGGCGACCCGACGGTCCGCACCAAGAGCACGTTCAAACCCATCTGCCACCGCTGCCTCGCGGCAGGCGACAAAACAATGGGCGGCAACGGCGCGCCCTGCGACTCCAAGGACACCCAAGAGTTGCCCCCCAAGCCGTGCCCGGGCGGCATCCGCGCTACCATCATCTTCCCCTCGTGCTGGGACGGGAAGAATCTCGATAGCCCAGACCACAAGAGCCATGTGGCATATGCATCGGGCAGTGCGCTCGCCGGCGACAAGTGTCCGAGCACGCATCCTGTGCGTGTCCCGCAGGTTATGTACGAGATCATGTTCGACACGGCGGAGTTCAATAACGCGGATTATTGGAAGAATGGGAAGCAGCCGCTGGTGTATAGCTTTGGCGATGCGTGAGTGCCGTGACTCTGCTCCGAGACGGATTCGGTTTGGAAGCTGACGTTGTGTAGCACGGGGTATGGGGCGCATGGTGACTACCTCTTTGGCTGGAAGGATGATGCTCTTCAGCGCGGTATGGATGCTCTTGGGACGAAATGCGGGAGCGAAGATTGTACCCAGGTTCTGAAGATTCAGGCTGGCAAGGATGCTATTGCATGCACGAAGGCGCAGCAGGCTAAGGAAGATGTTGGCTCCTCTTCTTGTAAGTGGCAGATCGTTTTTTGTGAAGAGCTCATCATTAACGCATTTGCTAGGGCTTACGGAATTGCCGGGTGGTGTAATGGTAGAGTAGAGGTCGATTCAGTGAGATTGGACGCTTGAGCGTACGCAGCAGGATAGGGGGCTTCGTCAGATCTCAAAGGAAACTGGTCTTGATACAGATGTCGTCTTCGCCTTTGAAGTGTAACCATTTCAGCGTTAGGCACCTTAATTGTATGATGGTTGCGCAAGGGTTGGGAGCGATCCCTTGTGATGTTACCCACATTAGTCAGCTGGTCCAATGGGACCGTGGCTAGCCGCATCAGAGATTGCCGGAATCAGGAAATGAAAGTGATCTGCTGTTGCTACCGCCGCTCCGGGCAATGCCAAAGCAGCAGTTGATTTTTATCACGTGTATTTGACCCGCGACGAGCTTATCGGCTTTCCAACGAGGAATGCCAATATCTTCGCCTCTTAAAGTGCATCGTCGCACTACGTCGGTTGCTCGCGAGGATACCAATGCCGCGCTATAGTATCGCGTTCCCATTGACATGAGAGCTAACACCACCTGTCGAATATACAATTAGTATGCGGAAGCTGACGAGTAGGAAAACGTACCGGGGCAATTTGCAGGCGCCGACGAGAAAAAGAAGAACCACCTATTCCTCTCCCTACACTTCAGCGCCAGCTTCTCCAGGTCGAGCAGCTCGCCCAACGGCATGCCCCACAACGCCAGGATGTACTCGTGTAAATGATAGCCTAGACCTTATCAGTGCTCTCTCCCTCAAATTCTAGGGAGAAAAGGAGATCATACTCTCATGCGTAGGCCACGCCTCAAAAGACGGCATATCACCCGCCACAGTAGCAAAGTAGCAGTCATGCAACCAGTCTAAAATCTTCTGCTCCTGAGACAACCCTGCGAACCGATGCCCATCCTCCGTATCGTGCATAAAAGCCGCCTTCTCCCTGTCTTCCGGGCTTTTGCTATCGTACGCCTCTTTCCATCCGCCCCTCACGAATAGCATGTCGCCGATCTTGATGTCGCCGCCTTGAGACGCGGGTCGGATATCGATTCCCTGGTCCTTGCCGCAGTGGTAGAGTTCCTCCCAGGAAATGGGGTAGTAGTCGTAGGGGTCGTAGTTGATGCCCTTCTTGTGAGCGTAGCCGCGGTAATCGAGGAGCACGCCGCGGCCCGCGATGCCGTGTTCGGCCCAGTGGTGGATGGAGCATTTGTGATTTGCGGCTGGGCCTACGATGTCGGAGCCTTTTGTCTGATGTATAGTGAGTTGACGAGCAGCAGTGAAGGGTAAGAGTGCATACGCCGTTGTAGAAGCTTCCTGTCGAGATATGTGCGAACTGTGGGGTGGAAATTAGAGACTGTATGAATTTGTAAGGAGGAATAGCCGCACGTGTCTGAAGCCATCCCATTGCGTCCCGCTCTGGGTGTTCATGTGGTAGATGTCATCGTAGGCTATGTTTTCATGCAGCGTCTTGATCTCGTGCTTGAAGACTTCGCGGCCGAAAGCAGGTTGGCTAGGCACGTTTAACGGAAGGCTTCATCGAAATTAGCACATCAATTTGCCCACGACGTTCGTGAGAGCCAATACTTCACTGGGATGATCTCGCCAGTCTTGATCTCCCTCGACGCAGCGGCGACCCGTGTCGGAGTAAGTAAGTTGAGACGACCGAGCTAGATACCTCAGCGCCTTTACCTTTCAACAAGCGGGACTCAGCACGAACGTAGTCATTATCTCCCCATACCCACGCAGCCTCAGGAGGAGCACCAGGGATATCGGGCAGCTCCTTCCGAGTCGGAAATTTTGTGCAATCCGGATCCCAGGGAATCGTCGTAGCCGTCTTGTTCATCGTGAGGAAGTCTTTTATTTGCGTCAAGCGCTGATTCGCGGTGCCCTTCTGGTCTGTCATGCTGTTCTAGCTCAATCGGGAATCACAATCGATCTGTCGCAAGAAGGTGGTGAGGTCGCGAAAACATTCACGGTTCGACCGAGGGTTATAGGTCTTCATTCGCTCCATAGCCTACGCCGCGCTACGCCGCGGAACGCTGATGCATGGTGACGGTCACCCCGCTCTTTGGCTTGCGGAGCGGACGCCGAGGCATTGTGGGGTCGTACTCCGCTATCGCCTGACTATCGGGAAACGACTCGTCCGGTCACTCGTGGATAGGCCTGCTATTAGCTTTTGATCAAGAGCAAGCTTCTGAGCCGGGCGTTTGATGATGAGGAACATAATTATACATTGTTAAGCCGTTTCGTGAGACCCATTGACGTTGCACGAGACTAGGCTGTTTCGGGAATAGTTCGGTTCCAATGACTGAATTTCTTCCGAGGTCGAAGCCACTCAACTGTTTCCGACAATTATGCTAAATGGAGGCCAGGTCAAGCGTATTCTTACTCATACCTTTGTCCACAAGGCTTTTTCTATCCGGAAGCGATAGAGACAAAGTCCACTTCCAGGGACGAAGAGGCGTCGCAATCCCCCATACGTCATTTTTCCCCTGCATCAATTCCAATCATCCCCATCCTCATACTCATCCAACTCATTCTCCTCCAAGAAGTCATCCAAGAGACCCGCCACTTTCCTATTATCCATATCCGCAAACGGAATATGCGTGCTACCCTTCAACCCCGCGTCATCACCCAGCTTCAGCACCTGCGCATTCCCCCCATACTGATTGATCAGCTTCGCCGCCAGCCTCGACTGCTCAACGTAGGAATAGTTGTCCGCGCGATGATCGCCCCATACGAACTGGATCGCCGTCACTTTGGCCAGCTTCTTGAAGCGCTCCAGGGGCACAACGAAGGGCCCAAACCCTCCGTTCCCGGCGGTGATGTTGGCAGTGTCTGGGAAGACGTAGCCGATGCTTTCGTAGGTGACGATGCCTTTGATGTTGGTGCTGTTTGCTTTGGTGGCTGTCATCATGGCTCGCAGGCCGCCGGCCGAGTTCGTCAGGTACACGATATCCTTCCCGACCCGGCCTGAGTCCGCGGCGATGGCTGCTGCATCCGAGTGCAGCTCCACATTCTCTTTCGTGTCATACTCGACATATCGCGCGCTTGTCGCCTGCTGCCACGCCGCCTCATTGCGCGTCGGGAACTGCACGTCTGGCCAAAACTGGGGATACCTAGGGCCAAAGTTCCACGCCCCAAAGTTCGCCTGGTCCTGGTATGTTGGGAAATACACCGTTGGCTCGCAAGCCCAGTTTGCTCTGCCAACACGGGGTCCGTCCCAGAGATAGACTGGGTAGTTTCGCCTTAGGAACATGTCTTTGTAGCCTTCGCCGCCGTCCCACCGGTTCTGCCACACCTGCGTGCTGGAGCTGTGCCACATGACGATGCTGGTTTTGCGCGGCCGCCAGGGGATGAAGTATTCCATGTAGCCGTGATCGCATGACAGCGTTTGGTTCGGCATGAATGGGCTGTGGATTATCTTGCCGCCGATCTGGAAGCCTCCCGACTTCTCGAGCGTGATGGGCGATCGCGGTCTTGCACTGTCCTCAGCAGCCACGCCGCTCCCGAGCACGAAGACTGACAGTGTCGCGAATGCTATCAGCATTTTGGCGGTCCTAGATGCGGTACTAGAAGATGTGAGTCGAAATTCGGAGGTGGAAATGCGCTGAAGGCGTGGCCACAGGCGCGAGAAAAGAAGACATCAGTTATATACCATGTTCCGTCAGCATCATCCTTTAGGATTGCAGATCGTAAAAGCAACTGCCGAGCATTTGTCTGTCATAATGCGGGATCGGTGGAGTGCAGTATAAGCCCTATAGGGCCCCGCGCTGCGGTCCTTCGGGATGCAATATGCGTACCCCGTGGGGCATACATATCGTATTCGGAATGTCGGGGCATCGAGGTCCGGGGACAAGCAGGAATTTGAAGACCGGGATATGCCATTGGAAGACATGGGTCATTTTCAATGCACGGATGGGTGGCATACCTCGTTAGGGTATACATGTGGAGAGACAATGCTATGTGCAAGGTCGCGCACTGCCGGAATGTTTTGCTCGCGTTCATGAGGTTCATAAAACGGGCATGCGAATCACATTTTCCCATATTAGCAGTGATGTAGTTGCTCAGCGCCAAGTCTTCGCAGGATCGTACATGGGCCAGATTCAGCCGCCGGATATGTTCCGAGCTCGGGAAGCGGACGCGTGAGTACCCCGGCGAAAACGCGCATCGGCGGATGGGGATTCTTGAGTTCAGGTTCTAGAAATGTGGAGGTTGAACGCCGACCTAGAAGCCAGGCTCATAGCTTTCCCGGAGCAGGGCCGCAGTGAATAGTTAGAGGCTCTTGAGGATAGTACATTCTCGGTGAATACTTACGCACTCCAGAAGACCACTCCAGGAGCTGCCACCGGTTGCGGTTCTTGAATACTGGCATGATATACTGTGGCTTGCCACACTCCGCCTTTTGCTTGCTGCGGGCGCGCCAAAGATTTAATGACATAGTTGCATATGACACTCGCATAGATTCTGGGATATTATGAGAGGCGCTTGTTCATAGGCGATCCGGAGTAGTCTTCATGGCTCTGAGATGCTTCCGTGCGCGCCGTCACTCAGATGGCGCAACGCGTTAAGTCTGCTGGGGCTCAAGAACGATGACGAGGAGACATTTCACTTGTTTCTGTTTCTACTTCATTCCGTCTCTCGCACTCGTACTATATGCGCCAAATTCAAAATAGGATGAAAAAAAATGCGCGTAAGAGAGGTTGAAGGAACCGGCGTACGGCATACGTCTCTCATTCGTTACGACCCAGTCATGCGATCGACGCAGAACATTGCCCGTAGCAAGATATTCTTAGTCCATTTCCAACGATTACCATCGAAAATATCTTGACTGCGGACTTTCGCAGCTTCTTCCGTAGCGTACTGTAAAGCCGTTCTTCCACACGAGTCTTCTGCACTCAGCTGAAGGCCGACGACATTAAGAAGGAAGTCCAGCGAGTCCTCGGTAAGGGAGCCGCAAAGAGCGGCATGATGTAGCATTGTTCTTCCCCTTAGATCCCTCTTGGTCATGTCAACGCCGTGCTCCTTTAGAGCTTTTAGGACAGGGACTCCAAAACGTGACGTTCTGGCGCATAGATGCCCGAGGGTCTGCCCATCGTTATCAACAAATGATGCGTTTCCCTTAATTCCTAGCAGTAGCCGGCAGATGTCGACGTCAATGCTGAATCTGAAGCTTTGAAGATAGCTTACTAATGGTGAGGCCCCGGATTCATCCAACTCCGAGCCTTCCAACCCGTGACTGAGTAGCAATTGCACCGTCTCAACTTGGGGGAAGGAGTCCACAGACAGCAGGTGGTGGAGTGCGTTCCTTCCACGTCTGTCCGTCGACGCTACAAGGTTTACTGTTTTTGCCCTTTCAGTGTCCAGGATGGCGATCACTGTCTCGCGATTGCCACTCCAAGCAGCGTGGTGAAGTGCATTGAGACCCTCATCGTCCGTCAAGGTCACCTCTAATCCTAGGGAGAGCAAGAGAATGACTGACTCATGATCGCCGGCTTTACTGGCCAAATGGAGAGCAGTTTGTCGCTTTGAATTGACACAGAACAGGTCCGCTCCCCTGGATTCTAGTTTCTGAATGACTGTCGTACTTTCTGGCCGTTTATACCGGATGCAGTGGAGAGGATATTCGTCCTCGCAGCCCTTCACCGTGAGACTGGTCCTCGGATCCGAGAGTAGCGCGTCGAGCACTGCAATTCGATGTTGAGAAATATCGGCTTCGATTGTATCGTCGTCATCCCCATCGAAATCTATAAAATCATACAGAGCTTCCACCCTCCACCAACGTGAAAGCCAATCGTCTTGATAATTTGTCCCATAGAGCGTTGTGCGCAATGCAAGGTGTAGAGGGCTTTCACCATAGTCCGAAAAGGCGTTCGGGTCAGCACCATGTTCAAGAAGGAATTCAGTCATTGTAAGGTTGCTAGTCAAGGCTGCGAAATGCAGTGGTGTGAGACCAGCTGAAACGCGTGTGGCTTGCGGCGTGGACTCCGATGCAACCTCCACGTCAGTGATACCGTCCCATACAGTCTTGGGAATCCACGCTTTTCGGTGAACTCCGGAATTGATATGTACGCCTCTATCGAGAAGCAATTTCGCTACGGCTTTGTGGCCAAACTTGACGCAATAATGCAGCGGAGTCATGTTGCCACTGTCGACTGTGTCCATTGGAGCACCGCGGTCCAGAAAAAGGGCGACCAACGAAGACTTGCAATTGGCGTTGTCGACGGCATGATGCATGATGCCTTTCATCCGTGCATCAAAGCCAGCCACGTTGGCTCCTTTTTCGAGCAACAGTGTAATGGTGTTTTCGTGGCCTTCCGCAACAGCAGCAAATAATGCATTGCCGTAGCGTCCGCCCTCTGTATTGATCTCGGCACCAGCCTGAAGCAGCAGCTTTACTACCAGCTCTTTACCCCCCGCTGCAGCCGCCTGCAGTGCGTTGCCGTACCATCCACCTTGCGCGTTAACGTCGGCGCCATTGTCGAGCAGCAGCCTTACCAGCTGCTCGTGGCCTTTAGCTGAAGCTGCCTGAAGTGCGCTGCCGTACCTTCCACATTGCGCGTTAACATTGGCACCCTTGTTGAGTAGTAGCTTTACTAGCTGCTCGTGGCCTTCAGCTGAAGCCGCCTGGAGTGCGATGCCACCCGTTACGCTCTGTGAATTGATGTCGGCGCCCTTGTCTAGCAGAAGCTCAACCGTCTCTTCATGTCCGTATTCTACGGCGAGGAGCAATGGAGTTTGACCCCAACTATCTGCCGCATTTACCACAGACACGGATTCTCCTTCAATCCTAGACAAGAGGTGTCCAGTTATTTGGGATAACCCAAATTGTGCAGTATAGTGCAAACACGTTTCAGCAATAAAGAATTTGCTGTAGTCTTTGTATCGGTAACTTCTAACCGAGAGTACCTGTGCAGCACAGGAAAACAAACCACTGTCGAGAAGGAACGAGCAGGCTAGGTTTGACACCTCAGCCTCGACTGCTCTTGCATGTTCTCCCCAGTGCTTGGCTGCGTAGTCCAGGAATTCGTTTTGCCGGAGCCTCTCTTCGAATTCTTCATCGGTGGGGCATCTGCCGCTTCGAAATACACTAAAGGAAAGGTAGGTGAGGCATGCTGACGCGATATGCAGCTGAGCGCCTGGATGCCATGCATCTAGGATACGCTCGAAGTATTCCTGTGTAGTGTAGTGCGCCAGACGGATAATAGCGCTCTCTTGGTCGACAACGACAAGGCCGGCGCACACGGACAGCAAGTCTTCGGCGTCATATATATCGCCCTTGTCGATCTCCGCCGTGTTGGGTTTGACTGCCAAGGCACAGCATATCTCAGCCGTGGTAAGCGGCATCTTCGCAAATGTAATCCACGATAGGACTCTCTTGGCTAGTTGGTGATCACCGTCTAGCTGGCTTTCGATCCTCTGGAGGGCGTCTTCATAGGCATCTTCGAGCGCGGCTGAGCCTCTTGACAGTTTACTTAAAGTCAACTTGACGTCGTTCGGTGTTCTCTTGTCCAAAAGCGAGTCCGTGTGCAGGCGAGCGAGGAGAAACCTAGAAGCCTGTTAATTTGTATCGCTCCACAAAGCCGACGAAACACTTACATGCCGCCCACTGCCTCCACGATCTTTTCTTGCACCATGCCCTGTAGCTCAGGGTCGCGCTGAATGCATTTAGGCAGTCGGTCTGTCTGGCCGGCCACGAAGCGCTTCACGTCGTCCTTACTGGCTTGCACCTCCACTCTCAGCGCGTCGCTAAATTCATCCACAATCTCTGGTATAATACGCGACGTTGCCATTAGGCGAATATCTCGTCCCGTCCGTAGATCTCGAAGTTTGTCCAGAAACTGGCTGCGACTGCTCTTTTGACACTCATCCAGAGCATCGATTACAATGTGGACGGTAGGATAACGCGCAAGCACATCTCGGAGAGTGCCAAACACCTCCTCAAGCGATGGCCTAGTTCCTCGGTTGGCATGCCGATTGTGCAACCGTTCCACAGGATCTAGCATCGACGGTTGAGCCTGAACTAGCTGCTTGAGGATGGCTGCCAGCATAGTGGAAGCATCCTGCTCCTCCTGGGCTTTGTAGTTGTAGTACACGTAAGCGACTCCATGTGAGTTATCCTGCACCGACTTCAACAGGTGATCGATGGCGATGGCCGCTACCATGGTCTTGCCGGCTCCAGGGATCCCTGGGCAGAAGAGGGTTCCCCTAGCTTCACTAAGCCACCTTGTCATCTCAGGCGCGTCCAGAAACCACTGGCCTGTCCCTTCCTGTCTACGCTTTATAATGTCGGATTGCTGAGCGGGGTAATCTGTGGGCGAGATCCATTCCAGAAGCTTGCGGTGTCTCACGGAGTCTTGATCTTGCCGGATCTCGTCTACTCCAGACCGGATAATGGGTATTTGCGTCCGAACGAAGCTTGTGTCGTCTTTGATAGCTTGGGAGAGTTTCCTTCTATGCATAAGCGATGTTTTTCTGCGGCACTAACAGGGAAGCTTACAAGTGGTCCATCTGTAATGCGATCTCTACTAGCGACTTTAAACGCTCTATTCGATCGAGTATTCTGGCAACCTCCTCCTTCTTGAACTTCCACACTAGCGCTTCTCCGGCCTTCTTCAGCCGACCTCCGTCTGTCATCTTAGTCTGCAGCGTCTCCAGCGCTTGCTTGAACTGGTCGAGCGGCCCGTTCTTGACTGCAAGGCCTTGGACGGCTGTGTACCATGGCTGCATAGGATCCCCCTTTTCAACGTGATCTCTTAGTTTGTAAAGCAGGCTGCAAAGGTTTAAAATCTCGACAGCGCACTGTGTGCGGTCTCTCGGGGCATCTTTCACGTCGTTCAAATACGTGAGGACCTTGGCTGAGAGCTGGAGAACCGCGATGATGCTGGCCACAGCACTGAGTGGTTCCATGGTGGGAAGACGTCGACACAGATGGCGGATGCGTATGGAGCAGCAGTGGAGGAGGAGGACGGCGGCATCGTGTAGGCGGAGAAGCTGAAGGGAGAGCGCCTAGGCTGAGAGGAAGCTGCCGCAGCAAGGCTGAACAGATGCAGTCTGCCTCGTGATGCGCCGCACCTTATCGATAACGCGAAACAGCGGTGTCTTCTCTGCGCTTCACCGGTGCTCACGGTCGTGATAGAGTTTCGGGGGCTGATGCATCTCCACGAAATTAAGATATCTGTTGCGTAGGGGTTTCTCCGCTCGTGCGCCATCACCACTATCGTAGAATGGATAGTGCTAGTGTTCACCCCTAAGACGGGCAACGTCCCTCCCCGCATGCCAAGACACCCTCTCGGTCTTCGCGGTGTCCGATCAGCCGTCGATGATTAATGCGAACAATCCGCAACTGACGAATGTTTCTGGACCTTGGAAATATGGATGTCCGACTTGCCGTATAAATACGTCAACATGCCATCTTAGAATGCCGCATTCATCCCTTGCATTTCCATCAATTATTAACGCCATTCCCCACTCCATCAAAAAACGCAAATAAATTCATTGCCACCCCTTCAGCAATTTTCAGCATGGCAGGAAGAGCAGTTCTCATCACTGGCGCTACCGGCAAACAAGGTGGCTCAGTCGTCAACGCATTGCTCAAAGCCAATGCTCCCTTTGAAATACTCGCTCTTACTCGCAACGCGCAGTCACCGTCCGCTCAAAAGCTCATCAAGAAATCTCCAAAGATCAAGCTAGTCACTGGCAACCTTGATGCCATCGAAGACGCTTTCCGCACCGCCAAAAATGCTACCAAGTTGCCAATCTGGGGAGTCTTCAGTGTCCAGGTACATATTGCATATGCACACATGATACCGGCCTATTGACGCTAACGGTTCAAGGTGCCGATGGGCAATGGCCAGAATGCCGCGAGCGAAGAACGCCAAGGCAAGGCTCTCATTGATGCCGCTATCACCAACGGCGTGAAACACTTTGTCTACTCCTCCGTCGACCGGGGAGGATCAAGATCAGACACCGACCCGACGAACGTTCCCCACTTTATCAGCAAGCACAACATCGAGCAACACCTGTTCCACAAGGCTAAAGGCAGCGGTATGAACTGGACCGTCCTACGGCCCGTGGCCTTCTTCGAGAACCTGGTGCCTGGATTCTTTGGGAAGGTATTCACGACGAGCTGGGAGATGGTGCTGCGCAAGGAGCAGACGCTGCAGTTGATTGCGACAAGCGATATTGGTTTCTTCGCTTCTCAGGCCTTCCTCGGTCTGGACGAGTATAAGGATCAGAGTCTGTCGATTGCGGGGGATGAGATGACTTACGGCGAGTTCAAGAGAACCTTTGAGCAGACAACGGGCGAGAAGATTCCTACGACTTATCGTTTCGTGGCGGCGCTTATCAACTGGATGGTCAAGGAGCTGGGGTATATGTACAAGTGGTTCCGGGATGTTGGCTATGGGGCCGATATTCAGCACTTGAAGAAATTGAACCCGGAGTTGAGGGACTTTAAGACCTGGCTTGAGACGGAGAGCGCATGGAAGTCGCGCTGAACGCTACATAGTGGAGAATTTGAAGTTTGGCAGCGGTTGAATTTGTTTCGTCTCATAACCAGGAGTTCGCTTATCTTCTTCTTCTAACGGTCTTCCTCCGCGCGCCCCGCCGCTTTGGACATAGCCAGCAAATGGAAGCGCGCTGTCTGCTCCGAAAATAGCCAGCACGTGACAGATAAACGCTAGAGAAGAACGCCACACTTCAAGTCTATATGGCACACTATCTTTAGTCCCTCTTTCAACTCAGCTCTCATCGCTCCCTTAGGACCCGTTCTTTGTCAAGAAGCACAATGGATTATTTCGAGAATCTTGTCGTGAGTCCCTTTGTTCAACATCTGCTAGCCTCAAGTCCCTACTCATCTCTTAGCGAGTAAGGCATCACTGCATCAACAGACATCTCACAATTTCTAACAGAATGGCGCAAACGAATGCTCCCCGTCGCTCCAAAAGGCTTCGATCACGGAGAGAGCGCAAAGAGACGACTTTCCAATCACGCTCTCGCATCCAGAAAACGCAGTCCCCATCCACGACCCCAAACGCAAGGAAGAAGAAACGCTCCTCATCTTCAAGCATTCTACCAGAGGTGGATCTTGAGCTTCTTGAGACACAGCTGACACGATGTCTCAGCAAAGCAAAGCGCAGGCAGAGAAGACGTAGCTCGCATCACGTCTCCCGTTTCTTCTCCGCCTCCGCATCTTCCACATGCTCTACTAACGAGGAAAACAACGAGGAAGAAGAGGCATACGGCGAGCTAGCAGACCTCTCAGCCGACAACGTTGAATGGGGCGCCGCCGACGACCTCGACCCCACCAGAAACCTCTCCTACGACAGCCGGTGCGAGCCCGGTAACGAGGAGTATGAATACGACGGCTTCGTCGTTTCTGACGACGACGTCATCGTCGAAGCATGCAGCGAAAGCGAGAGTGAAGCAAGCTAGGACGAAGTTTCGGTAAGCAGACGACGAGGCTCAAGTACCACCGCGGCGGAGACACGACGCTCCAGCAGCAACACGTCCAAGCTCTTTTTCTCCGACCCTAACGACGACTGCAATTGGCTCGCCCTGGCGCCATGGACAGACCTTGGTTTCTCGCCGAGAAGTTCGGTGGAGCTTTCCGAGCCTCTGCTCGCTGAAGCGAGTGTGGAGATTGTGGAGGAGATCATGGATGCTCTGGCGGTGTTCTCGAGGAGGTGTAATAGAGATCGAGCGCCTGTCAGGCTGAGGCTTGCAGCTGCGGTACTTGAAGATGAAGAGGTGAGAGAGGCACTGGAGAATGCGGTACGGCTAGGTTTGGGGCGGAAATTGTCGCTTGAAGACGGGAGCAAGAGGTGGACTATTGGGCCAAAAACTACATGAGTGATTATTTAGCCTTCTATAGACCTGTATATTGCTCGAACAGGATCAGAACTAAGAGATCAGGTATATATTAGGTTAAGACGTACCGTCACTTAGGTGTTCATCTGCCTTTTGATGCATGTGTCGCGCCTCCAGGTCTCGGCTTCTCAGATTCTCCATGGAAGCCGGGCTTCTTCCAGTTCCTGTAGTGCTTTGTAGAACTAATCGCCCTGCAATTGTTCCTCGAATCCGTGCGACGTCTCCTCTCTTTCACTTTCATGAAATCTCTCCATTCGCTCTTCTTTGTCCACAGGCTCGATGTCTTCGTCGGCCTCTGCATCAGACGCCCAATCTACAGAAGCTTCATCCTCTTCGTCGACCGGCACGTCCTCGTAACCGAAGAATTCGTCGGTGAAGAGATTAGGGGCAATGATCGCAACCTATTCTGTGTTAGCCTTGGAAGATACGGTGCGATACACATTCCAGCATGTATTGGATCCTGGCCCTGGAAAGCTACTCTCGGAGGCCTTCGATGGAGTGTCCCTTTGAATCGAGACCTTTGTTGATACGTATTGCCATGTTCGCGCATGTATCGGCGAAGAGGCGCTTACTCACCGCTCTTTCCCAAAATTCTGAGCCGCGGCCATTTGCGGCATCGAGCGTATCGGCCTCTTCATCCTCGAAGTAGTACTCATCTAGCAGATCAAGTTCCGTTACCGATGGTCGAATCCTGACTTCCTTTCCCCCAGCATGCATGGTGTCTTCCAACCAGCACGCCGTCCCATCAACGCGCATCATACAATGATCATGTCCAGACGCTGTCGAAAGCATTCCGTACGAGCCGTGCGCAGTGCGGTGAAACCGAGCCAGAAATAGGCTGAAGACATGCGTTCTCTCGCAAGCCTTCGCTAGCACATCGACCTGCCGCGCATCGTCGCGCGCTAAGCACCAGAAGTTGAGCCCCGTTTCGTACCGCAGCTTGAGAAAGTGTATCAGAAACGAGGGGCCGGTGGAATCATATCTCTTCAGATTCGCGTTCCAGCAATGTAGGATGTGAGTTAGGCAATCCTCCGTCCGATGGTTTGTTTCCGACACTGATTGTAGCTCGTTGAAGATAGCTTTCCGCAGAGCCCCAATCTCCCAAACGTCTTCAGGATGCCAAGCCCGGCAAGGATCATGTGCTGGTTCAGTCGGCCATGGGAGGAACTTCTCGGCTTGTATTACGGGTTCTAAGTCCTGGTGTGATTGCGGAAACGGAACGTATTCGTAAGGATAGGTATTGTCCGGAATCGCTATCCATCGGCGCGTTTGCAGCTCGTACCGCCGTTCTTCGCGCTTGCTCATAGAGCTCGGCATGGGCGCCGATGACGGGACGGACCAGCGCCTATCCGCACACAAGTAAATAACGCATAGGAAGAATGGGACGAAGAGTTGGTATACGGTTCGAGATGAGTGTTGGTGAGGTGATGAGTCTTTCTGTCTAGTACCTAGTCTAACCTATTGTGGTAAAGCGCCTTCCGCTAGCCTTCCAACCCAACCATCGACTTCCACCTCCATCCTCGCTTTTGTAGAGACACATTCCTCAACTATGTCAAGCAGCTTTCAGGACACACATAACGTACGCTTTCGCACACGTCCAAACAAGCATGGGCCCCCAGTTACACCGAAACCAGACAACCAGGCGTCACCGGACGGACGGCCAGTCGTCCCATTCAAGGATACCAAACCTTTACCCCGAATTCCGCACTCTGGAATATCAGACGTGGCGGCATTGAAGAACCCTGCTGGCAAGCCGCTGCCTCCACTTCCACCCCGCGGGCCCGAACGGCTGGACTATCGAACAACGCTCCTTTGGGTGGCAGCATTTCTCATATGTTTTCTACTTGTTGTCGTCCTGCTACCTGTCGTTATGGAAAGAGATGCGATGCCGGGCCTCAATAGACTTCTCCGGCAACTGGTCACTGGATCATGAGGTCCTAGCGGGCGACTGAAAGGGGATGCGGGCTTTCGACATCGAGGCACTCCTCAACAATGATCATTCATCACACGCGTCTCAGGTCAAATACAGAAGAAATGATCGGTTCATGCATAACTCGGCGTTTATAGCTTCGACTCCTTCACAGTGGCATCCGTTAAGCTCTTCCTGCCCCCAAATCCGAACAGGTACGCGGCAACCCTGCGCATCTGGATCTCCTCGCTACCTTCAGTAATCCTATACCTCCTATGGTGTCTCCATATGTGCTCGAAAGGGTAATGCCTCGAATAACCATTACCCCCGTGCACCTGGATAGCTCGGTCGGCAGCTTCACAGCACAGCCTGTTCGCCCAGTAATTGCACATAGAGACCTTATCGCCAATCCTCTTCTCGACCTCCACGTGCGGCATAGAGTCCATCTCGACGGCCGTCTTCCGTATGAGCTGCCTCAGCATCTCGCATTGCGTTGCGAGTTCTACGAGCGGAAACTGGATGCCTTGGTTGTGCGAGAGGGGAGTTCCAAAGGGAGCGCGATCATTCGCATATTCGACGGATTGTTTGACACAGTATACGGCGGCGCCCAGGGACGAGGCCGCCTGCCGAATGCGGTTTTCGTGGACGAAGGCTTGAGCAACGCCTAAGCCATTGTGGACCGGCCCGATGATAGCGCTATTGGGAACCCAGACGTCCTTTATAGAGACTGTAGCGTGATCCGTAGGCATATTGAGGGTCCTGTTCTATCATTAGCAGTTACTTCAAATGAAGGGCAAGCCTGGGGCTTGGTCATACCATTCGTACGACTCTGCGACGAGACCTGGAGTGTTCCGAGGGACGACGAAGCACGAGATTCCCTTCGCCTCGCCATCCTTGCCTTGCGTTCTAGCGAAAATGAAGCAGTGCGTGGCTGCATGCATTCCGGTCTGCCATTTCTTGTACCCATTCAGCAGCCACCCATCGACACCATTCCTCCTTTCCGAGCGTCCTCTTGTCGCCATATGCGTCGCATCCGACCCATGACCAGGTTCTGTCAACCCAAACGTTATCCGAACTTTTCCAGCCAACCGTCCCTGTATCAATTCCGCCTTCTGCTGCTCGTTCCCGTAGTTCATCAGCATGACTACGTCCGGGAAGTTGCCGACCATGGAATGTTCATTCTGCAAGTCGTTGAACAGACCCAATCCTTTGCTCGCAAGGTGTTCCCTTATAACCGCCATCCACAGATTGCTCCCTCGGCCATCTTCGCTACTCCGCCCGCCGTATTGTTTTGGAAGCGACAGCCGGTAGAAGCCAGCTTCGTCGGCGAGCCGTTTCGATTCGTGGAGGAGGTCTTCCCATTCTTTGCGAGGTAGGCCGCCGTTGTCCCAGTCGGTGCGTGCATGTTCGCGGCGGTGGTCGAAAAAGCGGTTGTTGTCGTCCATGTTCTGAAGTGGGACGATCTTCTCTTCGATGAAGACATCGAGGTCTTTGAGGTACTGCTGGAGGTCTGCCGGGACTGAGAAATTCATAGTCTGCGACATGTCGAGACGTGTACGCGGACGTCGACCGCGAGGAGAAACAGTAGGTTCAATTGAGGATGGCCCTCAGCCGATTGCGAAATCTTTCGAGAATTGGCGAGAAAGATCGCCTAATGGGGGTATGTACCCAAACTTCGGCTCGATCATGACGATGACTCGCCGCCTCTTGATCGTGGAGAAAGAGTTGGAGATTTGCGGAGTTTGCGGGGACTGGCGCCAAGCCATTTAGGCCTCGGCATCATCAACTATGCTCAGAGCCGCAGTTTGACAATCGAGCATAGCACTCCCAAGGTAGACGGCTCCGTCGCCTCCAGTTCGTCTTCTCCCTCCGTGTCCCGTCACCTATCATAGTCCGTCCTCCTAGGCACTTTGATGGCTCCACCTCACACGAGCTGAACATGCAACTTGTGGTCTGTTTTGAAAGCCACATGAGGTCACTACAGGCAAGCGGCCTTGAGATAGGCACAATCGGACCAAGGCAAACATGCTCTCTCGATCTCGAACCGGTACATCGCGTGCTGTCAGCTCCGACGAGAAGACACCACTCGGCCTCCCCAACAGACACAAAACACTGTCCAATCGGCCTCCCTAACTCTACAGCCAACACAAATCTGGGTGTGCCCCAAGGAATCTGGCGATGATTGAAATTTGTGATAAGATCTGGCGTGATATCCAGCACTGTGATCTCTTATCCCAGCGAACTTCTTCGACTATCTTCGACATCTCAATATCTAACACTTACATTTGCGAGCGCTCGACGCGGTTACAGCTCAGCAAGTCAATCTCGAGTTTGTATCATGGTATATGATGGCGGAGCCGCTAAGCATTATCGCGTCTATCGTGGGCATCACTGGAGCAGGAGCCAGAACGGCGATCTCGCTCTTCGCCCTCGCAGAGACGGTGAGCACAGCAAATGAAAGGGTCCGGGGTATCGCGGACGATATTAGTAGCACCTGCGGTATCTTGTGAGTTACACTTTCCTCATCGCGTACCGAACCAGTCGCCGTTCATTTCCAGCACGACCAATTTGCTACTTCTATTTGGAGACGCCTTTTCGTTGACTAATACAAAGGAACCAACTTCGCGATCTCGTAACGCCCCAACCCGGACCCAACGGCACTCACACCTCAGTTCTCAGCCCCACCGCGCTCTCCGACCTTTCCTCGGCCGTGCTCCGTTGCGATAACATCTTTCAATCGATTAATACGGACCTTGAGCGAGCGACGAAGCAGATTGGAGGCCTTTCTGATCGCGGAAACGCCACAATCGAACTTTCGCGCTCTGAGAAAGCAAGATGGCCATTCCTGCAGCCCCACTTCCAGGAGATGCGAAACGAACTCCAGGTATCGAAAATTAACCTCATGTTGATGGCCTTCATTGCTTATTTAAAGATTGGCTTGAAAGGAGAACCTGAGCGGCAGATGGACGAGCAAGAGATTACTGAGATGAAGGCTAAGATCAAGAGACTCCACAGAGCAGGAACACTCGCAGTCAGGGCCGTCGATAAACAGATGGAGGAGGGCAGTAATAAGAACGTCAAAGGGCTGTTTCAAAAATTTCGCTTTCAAAAGAAAGAAACCCAGAGGAAGCCAGAAATTAGGAATCGCGGAGGCTTTACTGCAAGTCCTACAGAAGTGGAGCCTCCTCAATCGACCCCGGACGAGCTGCGACAAGATCAATCTACGGCTGCAAACTCTGATTCGGCTCCTCAAAATCAAACTACCACGGGTGGAACGAGGGTCGGCGCTCTGAGCAGCCCACCAACAGATACTCCGCAGGCCGACATGTCTACCGACGACAGCCCCGAGGGCCTCATAACCACGGATTGCCCGCCCCGATCACCAGGTCCAGAAGCAAAGCCAGCGGAATCCGAGAATGTAGACCAAGTGGAAGGCCGTCAGTCAGTTGCGGACACCGCAGCAACCAATACCTTACGCGAAGGAGATTCCACCAATGCCATTGCCTTCACCGCTCGAGATGCACGCCCAGCCGAGTCGACGCCCCCTGCAGAAAGATTGTCACAGACTGCTTTGCCCCGTGATGGTCATCGGTCTGTCTCGTCTGCCGTATGGGATGAACCATCCGCCGCTTCGAACTGGAAAACATCCGACTCACAGCGATCGTCTAGGAACGAAGCTCCGGAGAAGAGAGATACAAACGAAACAATTGAACCGATCGCGGGAACTTTCAATAACGATGCAGAAGATGCAGGAGGGGTGCTTCAAGCTTGGACGATCGGCATTCATGACGGTCTCACTCTTGGTGACGACGGTGTCTTCGATGTTCATGAGGTTTCACTTCCTGAAGCTAGAGTCCTCGATATATTAGGGGATCACGAAACACAACAGAGTAGCCCTTTGGAATGGTTAAGCAAGCTGAACACGTATCAGCGGTGTCTAGTATTCGATCATGTCAACAGACACGACTTAACTTTATTGTATGTGGGCACGTGGCGCAATGAAATCATACCCACAGTCCTCGGCGAATTGGAAGTTGCGATTCTAATCTGGATCACGTCAGTAACCAGAGAAAGAGCGATGCGTGCTTCTATGTACTCTCAACGGCGCTTGGGCCACGAGGAAGAGACTCGCGAAGACGTAAGACTGCCGCCAGTGGAGGGAGCACTGGACCCCCAGAAAGCACCTTGGGAAAGAAGAAAGACGGCGATCTACAAAGGAGGCGCTCAAGAAGACGATACTCTAGGCAAAAGTACCGGCCCTATCAAGTTCAGTGACCCTACCGGAAAGCAATTTTCATTCCCTTGGCATTTGGCCAAGACATGGAAGGTAAGCCTACTGCCGTGATATGAAAACTACACATGCAGTCTTCGGAGATTGACTTGCTAATCGTTCTAGGGCATGGAATCTCTGATCATTGATGCCCTCCGGCATGAGGGTGGTTACCAGCTGCCCGTCAGCCAAGGCCAATTTGACCTGCTCTCACCCGACGGTGAAGTTGTCCTCCCCAGAGTTTGGGAGTTCGTCGTACGCCCAGGTTGGACTGTTAAAATGCGGATGCGGCCGAAGTCCGAACAGCCAACTAAGCAGCCAGCTTTCCGACCGAAACCATTAGCTCCAAATCTTGATGCTCTGAATATTGATTATTGGCCTATCCCTGCACGGGTTACAAAGAGCAGCATGCATTCGCTTACCCTGAACCCGTTCTCGAAATGGGCGCCCGGCCTCACACAAAAGATGAAGAAAAGCCGGAAAAGTACTAAAGAACCAGAGGAGGCGGATGACAAAGTTGTGGAGGAGTTGTTGCAGAGGTGGACGGTTGATTGACAGCAAGAGCAAAATGGGCATTCCACAGTGTTTGAAGAAGCTCCAATCGCAGAACTACACATACTATAGAGCACTTCTAATCGCCCACAAATGACAACACAATCGGACGAACACCCCATACTCTGCTCACCTAGCCAGATGCCATGCCTCTGGGGAAGCTGGCGGTCATTGCGATATCACAGAGGTCGGCATGACATGATATGGAAGTAAAGGGCACCATGAAGTCAGATACGCCTCGCCGCAGCCTGTTTCCTTGTGGTAGACCCCCCGCGCGCAACCATCGCTAGCCATCTGGTTCCATCTCCCACCCATCGATGGAGCCCCATCTCTCGCTCGGCGGGCAATACTCATCAATGGCCTTTATCGTTCTGCTATCAACTCTCCTTCGATCTCTATCTTGCATACAGGCCCCGTTCCTGGATCCTTTCGCAAGTCTGGAACGTTCTTAAGACTACATTGATTACCATGCTCCTGCCAAGATCTTACAACATGGCACGAACATCACTCGCACGCGTAAACGTGGGTTGACGAGCACAATCTGCGACGTCCAATGTCTGCAAACCTCCTCTTATCCTGCAACTACTGCAGCCCGAACCCAAACCTCCTCAGGTGCATGCCGATGCCTACATGGGGTATCTGCATCGAGGCACGTCACATGCGAATTGAAGGCGACGACCGGGCCCGCAGTGCCCGGCCTGCGTGCAAGGCAATGCACCGATTGACGAAGGGTATGCCGAGGACTGGTGAAGTGGACTGTGTGGAAAGGTTGGTATGGCTGGACTACAGAAGAGCATTTAAGGGCAGAGTAGAGCGAGATAGACGCGAGATTGAAAAGAGGGTGGTAGATGGGCATAGAGATATCGTCGACGTGAGCTTAGTAGATTTAGTGCTCCGTGAAACTCCTAGCATAACTACACGCCTACCGCATCGTCAAGTGCCACTAACCAATCGCCTTCTTGTCTACTCCCTCGCCGACGAATCCGCAACCAAAACAGCATGCATGATGCATGTGTACCATAAGGCCTCTCAACCCGCCAACACCCCCACCTCTCACACCACCCTTTCGACACGACTCGACTCGACTCGATTCGACCACACCATCCTATCCCATCCCATCCCATCCCCCAACCAATCTCCCTCCCTCCCTCCTCACCGATCACTGCACCATTCTATCGCCCCGCAAGGCTGTCCAATCCCCCTCTCCCACATACCCAAGGCTGAAGCAGTCGCACAACCTACCCAATCCACCCCGTGTCTAATCTCAAGCAAGTCATTGCTTCGCGGTAATCGGTGTAAACTGCATGCACGAGTTGCGCAGCGCCATCCCAAAGCATCCACGAAGAACCAACTCCCTGCGCTGACTCGCCCAGCCGCGCAGAAGGGCGTGAGATAATCCATATCAACCTCCAGCCAACCATCCCCCAACCAACCAACGCATCCCCTCCCATCATCAGGAAGAGCGCGGGGCGCCATCCAGCACGTCGAGAAGCAAGCGGGCGGGCAGGCGTACGTATATAAAACCACCACTCTTCCCTGCTCTCTGTGGTCTTTCATCACTCTTCCCAAAAAGCCACTCGCTGTTTAGTCGTCATCACGCACATCTTCCAACAACTAACTCCCTATCTATCCTTGCAATCCGCACACCTTGCTCTCTTCTACCCAACCAACTATGTGCTACGCGCTCGTCCTCGAGCTCGAGTCCGGCACCCACTGCGGTACCTGCGGCCAACACGAGTCCCAGTGCAAATGTCTCAAGTAAGTAGCAAAGGCAAAACGCACGAGCAAAGTATTTTATCTCTGGTCTACCTATTTCCCCCTCTCCGCTAATGATTTGCCCCAGCCTCGGCCTGGATATCATGGAAAGCAGCTGAGATCGGTACTGCACACAAGGGGCCAACTTGTTTTTGACTTTGGGGGACAGAGTCTCTCTTGAAGAATACATAAGCAAGCTTAATATACTCTCGTACGTGGTGTGAAATTGCATGTCCTATGAGTAGTATTCAAATCGCGCAGTGCTCCTGTAAATGCAGCAGTATACAGAGCTCGAACTCCGTTCCGTGCGCGGGGGTATCTCGTCCCTACCCATGCTTTTGTAATAATCAAAGGGGAAAAAGGCTCCCAGTCCGCGCCACCTTACCCATAAATATCAATGCACATGCAGAATTTAGACCGAGACTAAAGGTCCAATGAAATCGCGCAGTGTAGCCACCAAATCGTCCTCCCTGAATAGCTGCAAAAGCAGCTTCTCCTCCACCTCTTTCCACTTTTTCAGCGCCTCTAGTTCGCCTTTGCTGAGATACTTCGCTTCGTTGCCGACCACGTCCGACCGTTCCGCTTTGGCGAGCAGTGGTTGCACCTTTTCCCGCTCGAAAGCGATACGCTGCATGATGCGGACCATGCCTTTGTATGTGTCGTGGAGAAGCTTCTCGCGGGCGCGCTGCCGGTCGTACCAGATGAGGTGGATGGAGTGCTTGGCTTCTCGCCTCTCCACTCTTGGAATCTCTTGCGTCTGGACAAAGCCTTGGACCGTGAGGTCGTTGACGATGCCGCGGATGTCGTTGGCGGACATCATCATAGTGTTGCACGTTTGTCGCTCATCTAACTTGCCCTTCTTCCTCAGTGCTCGGATCAACTTGACGCCCAAAGCACCTTTTCGGGATGCTATTGTGTTCTCGATCTCGTGCTGAATGAGCCCTTTCATGATCTCGTCGAATTCAATCCGCCATTGCGAGTAGCCGGCGCGCGTGTGCCAGGTGACGAAGTGAAACGGGTCCTCGGAAAGCAGCGAGATGTGTTTGTGGACTATTCTGACGCGCTCATCGTGGCTCAGCGTAGATGGGTCGATAGGCTGGGACAGGACGTTTGTTCGTTTTTCAACGTGCGTCCTCTTCGTGATCTGGGCAATGGCATGCGGGTCTAGCCCTTCACAAATGTCGAGATCCTTGGTCTGCTTCGCAACATCGCGCGTGGTGACAAGAAGGCGCGGGTCAATGCCGTTATCCGGGGCTTTCTCCGGATCAGCAAGGGGAGGATCTGGGTACTCTTCGTAGCAGCGCGCGAGGTTGGATTCGAGCATCCGTAGCATGATCTGATAGATGCGTGCTGTAGTATAGCCGAGCCGTTGCTCGACAAGGTGGACTAGCTGCTCGGTGCGCATTGCAACAGCAATTTTCTCAGGGTTAACACGGACGACAAGGTCGTCCTCATTGTTGCCGCTGGTGGCACCGCTAACTCCATATCCACCATTCACCTTGACGCGTTTATTCGAGGCCCCATAATCCGTGTCGGCGGCCTTCCGTTTCCGTGTGCATGCTTGTGGGACCTCTAACCAAGCATCGCGAATCCGTCGTTTGTGCTGCTGGGTGCCTGCTGCGAGTTTGTCCTTGTCTTTTGTGCCCGTGGGAATGATACCGCCGAAAATCTCGTCGGCGGCCTGTCGTCGCGCAATGTCATGGAGATCTCCAGGCGAAAGATACTGCGCGTCCTCGACCTTCATCACCCACCCACGTTCCATCAGCAGCTGGATTGTGGCATGCAGCTCCTCTGCAGATCCGATAGAACCATCATCTAGTTCCTCGCTCCCGTCTGTTGTGTCTCGATCGGTTGTTTCCTTCGAGACACCGTTCACCTTGACCGGGTTTGAGGTGGCTTTCGAGGTATTGACGCCGTTGGCAAGGGTCTCGGTGGCGGGTTTCGCGTCTTCATCGTCCGTAGGTTTCCCGTTGGCAGTGCCATTGATTTTTTCGACCGCGCCGTTTAGGCGGGTGCCGTTCGCTTTTCCCTTTCTCAACCCGACGCCGTTCACTATGCCATCGTCTGACTCGTCATCGCTGTCGGTGTGCGAAGGAAAGTATGCCTCCTTCAGGTCAGCGATGCGCGTGTGCCCCAGCGTCAACAGATTTGATACGACGTTGGCGGCCTTTTTGCCAAAGCGGTCTTCGACAAGTTTCGCGATCTTCCCACAGCGGACCAAGGCATAGGAGTGTTGCCAGTCGATCTCGTAGAACATGTACTTTGCATCGGCGGGAGAGTGAAAGACGAGGTGCTGCTGGATGAGGATAACGAGGCCGTACTTGAGCTGCCGGCCGTTCAGGTAGGAGGCGCGGGAGAGGTCGCCGAGGCGTTGCCGGCCGAATCGCGCGAGCACGGAGAAGACACGCTGCGAGGATCAGAAAGATGAACTAGGCAGCGGAACCCGGAGCCAAAAATGAGCCCCAGGAATCCGCCGGCTCAGGAAGACCTACCGCCGCAAGTTCGCCGTAGACATGCTCGACGAGGAAGGTGCAGAGCTCTGCCAGAATCTGCAGTTGGTTGGTTATGATTCATGTGGCCAGAAGAGAGCTGCGGGTGCGGCGCGCAATGCTTACCGGAGTCTCGCGCTGGGAATAAGACATGGTTGCGCCTAGATATTTGCCAGATATCTAGGTGTCGACAGTGCTACCGTGGAGGCATTGGGAAAAGTTGGAGCGCGGGTGTCGAGGCGAGCTCGAGTGCAGGTCGGGTGGGAGCTGTTCCTATTGCACGAGCAAAATCTATGGCGGGGAATGTGAAGGGTGACCAGCGCGGTTTAGCGCGGCGCCTGCGCCAAGCACCACCGTCTTGCCGGCATCAAGGGCAACTTTTAGCTCACGACAGCACCGACAGCACCTCCCATCCATTGCCCCTTCCCCACCACATCCCGCCCCGCAGCCCGGCGCCCGCTTCACCATGTTCTCCCGCACGACAGCCTGCCGGGGCGCCCAGCGAGCTGCCCGCCAGCAGGCCGTCCGCCCGGCCCAGCGCCGAGGCCTCGCTGCTCCGGCCTCAGGATCCTTCCAGTATCAGTCGGGCGAGGCCAACGGCGTCAAGTTCGCCAGCAGAGACTTTGCCGGCCCGACCACGACTCTCGCGCTCGTATCGAAGGCGGGGACGAGGTACCAGCCGCTGCCCGGCCTGACGGAGGGTGTGATGAACTATGCATTCCGGGTACGCCATTGAGCACAGCAGACACTATGCGGAGCTTCGCTGACGGCCAATTGCGCTGCAGAGCACCGATCGAAGGTCGACGTTGCGCATTATTCGAGAATCCGAGCTCCTCGGAGCCGAATTGAACCCGTACCACACCCGCGAGAACCTCGTCCTCGAAACCAAGTTCCTCCGCGATGACCTGCCCTACTTCGTCGAGCTCCTCGCCGAGGTAGCCAGCTCTACCAAGTACTCTCGTATGCTTCCGGAATGCAATTGAGATGGAGGGCTGTCGTTGACAGAATCTAGCGCATGTATACCATGAGGAAGTTCTCCCCCTCATCCACTTTGCCCACAAGCGGTTCCTCGCCAACCCTCTCGACATGGCTATCAACTCAGCCCACAGCCTTGCTTTCCACCGCGGTCTGGGTACCCCCACAGCTTCCGCATCGACGACGCCTTACACCAAGTACCTCGAACCGTCCACCATCGAGTGGTTCTCCAAGGTCGCCTACGCCAAGCCAAATTTCGCCATTGTCGCCAATGGAGCCGAGCACAGCGACCTTTCGAAATGGGTGAATGAGTTTTTCGACGATGTGCCTGCCACAGCCCCGGAGAACACGGCTGGCACTGAACAGACCAAGTACTACGGAGGCGAGGAGCGCATTGCTCACGATAGCGCCAACGCTATGGTTATTGCTTTCCCCGGCTCAAGCTCCTTTACCGGTAAATTCTACAAGCCTGAAATCGCTGTCCTCGGATCTCTCCTTGGCGGTCAGTCCAGCATCAAATGGTCATCCGGTTTCTCGCTCCTCGGCAATGCCAAGGCATCGCCCGGGACCAAGGTCAAAACAACGAGCGCCATCTACTCGGACGCCGGCCTGCTGTACACCACCATCACCGGCGCTGCTGAGAACGTCGCCAAGACAGCGTACACGACCGTCGAGATCCTGAAAAAGATTGCGGGAGGCGACATCGCTAAGGAGGATATTGCGAAGGCCAAGGCAAATGCCAAGTTCAAGGAGCTCGAGTATGGCCAGGACGTCAAGGCTGGTCTGTTGCTCACAGGAGACGGCCTCGTTTCGAACTCCCAGGCGTACCAGATCGACGAGGTTGCCAAAGCCATCGACGGCGTCACAGACGAGGCTGTCAAGTCGGTAAGTCAAATTCCGCAGTCAACACTTATAAACCAAATGCTGATTTGATCTTCTAGGCCGCCAAGTCATTACTCGAGAACAAGGCGTCAGTATCAGCGGTGGGTGATCTCTTCGCGCTGCCGTATGCTGAGGACCTGGGCCTCAAGGTGTAAATACAATATATCTGGAGTAGCGCTGAGGTGGAAACATCGTTTGACTTGGGGCTTTGTGTACCATTACCTGTGATTAGTCCCAGATAGAAGTGTTTATTATGAGGATTTTTCATTTGTTACTCTTTCATTGTGACTGCGCGTGAGAATCGCGTCAAGCTGCGGAAGGTATCCTGTCAATACTTATATCCTTGATGAAGCCTTCACGGTTAGAGGATTCACGCAGATTCGAATTTTGCTGAGCTGATATTATGGATGTCATACTTTTCCAAACTTTCTCATTGGCCGGTTTCGGGTGAACGCCTGTTCGCACGTGGGAGCGCGCTCTCCCCAGGTGCTGTTGACGCACAGACTCCCTTCCCTTCCATGCACGTCAACGCCAACGCCAACCCAAACAACCCCCCCTCCATCACAGCCTGCATATTCCCACCACACACAGCACACGTCCTCGAAACTCAACCTCGCCGAACCGCCCTTCCTACCAGCGCCTTTCTCCCCGTCCCCTCAAGCGAGACAGCCAAATCCCCCGCGTCCACCCGTCTTCCAAAGCTCAAGGGCGGCAAACAAACATGGCGCACACGCTGTATCCCCGCGGCACGGTCAAGAAGATTGTAAAAGCGCACTCGAACCGCGCGCTGAGTCGGGATGTGGATATCTTGGTGCGTTTTGTTTTGTTTGTCGCGCTCTTGTGTTGTTCGTCGTGGTTTGTTGTTTGCTCTTCTTCCGCGGGTAATTGTGCCGCCGATGGATGGATGCGTAGATGCTAATAACGAATGCGGCAGATCTTCCTCCACTATGCGCTGTTTATGCAGGAGTATGTTATGCCTTCCATTGCCCCCGCACTCAGTCCCTACCGCTGTCCCGACCGGCGCTGGATTGGATTGTAGACAGGAGATGTAGAGAGAGGATAGCGAGTAGAGGGTTTAGGGATGCAGTGTCGAGCTGAGCTGAGCTGACTGGATATATAGGCTGGTCAAGGAAGCGAGCATCGCGTCGAAGCAGGCTGGCGAACGGGGTCTGTCGGCGAGGAGCGTGCGGAAGGTTCGGGAAGGGTGTCTGAGGGGGTTTAAGGGATGAGTGAGCGGATAGATGGTCGATATGATTTCACCAACGGCACAGGGGACAAGAGCGCAGGAAAAGCCGGGCATAGCAGGGAGACGGGCTTGGGCGTGAGACGAGACGGGCTCTGCAAGTGGGCATGGCGTTCTTGGGAGGGGTCGGAGTTAGGATCATGATACCCCGGCGATTTCGCCCTTCAAAGCATATACATTATTCAACTTTTCGGGCCCCTTGCTGTTTGGCGGCGATGCCGTCGACCGAGGCCACTCATATTAAGCGCCACGTCAAATACTAGGATCCAGCGCTAGGAGTTGAGTTTAGCAAACATTTATACAGACACAAGCTTCAATCTTTTACAACCTTTCCAACAACCCATCCCTCGGCATATCTCTTCCCCATCCCGGCAGCAGGTATCTCGACCCTAACCCCCACCTCCTTCCCAGCCCCATCTCCACCTTCCTTCACCGCAGCCTTAACGCCCGCGACCGCCACCCCGAGCGCGATACAACTCGCCAGCATGCCCTGCACCTCCTTATTCCACGCCTGCTCCACACCTCCCGCTTTCGACTTCTTCGCGCCGTGTTTCTTCACCCTCGCGAAGGCGTCCTTAGCAGCTTTCAGCGAGGCGTCGAGGTCGGTCCAGAGAGGTGAGTCGGGTGTGCGGAGGTTGGCGTAGAAGGAGGAATTGGGTGTGGAGTAAGGGCCGTAGGGTTTGAGAGCGGTTTGGAAGGCGGCGAAGGGGGGAACTTCGGGCGGATGGAGGGAGAGGAAGGGCTTCATCCGGAGTTCGTAGCGGAGGGCTTCAGTGCTGAAGGGTCTGTGAGGGGAGGGGACGAGGCGGAGGTAGAGGAGGATTGTGTAGAAGTGATGGAGTGCTTTGCTGAATTCGCTAGCTCCGATGGCGTATTTGTGTTCGGAGTCGACGTAGAATCCCATGTCGCGTACCTCCTCTGCGTCTTGATACTTATTCGCTTTGAGCAGCTGCATGGTCCGTTCCTTAACATGCTTGACGCAGACAAGAAGCGCGTCTTTCCGCTTCCCTGCGATGAGGCTGAGAAAGTAGTACATCCCCGCAAATTCGTCAGGCAGGTAGATGTCTTGTTCGAAGCCAAGCAAGACGACTTTCTCGATCATCCAGAGCTTCTTGATGTAGACCCAAGTCGAGAGTGGGCTATCGAGATCGTCCGACATGCCGAGCTCATGGGCCGCGCTCATGAGATCGGCGTCGACCAGAGTCGCATCTTCTTGCAGCAAGTCCCAGCTCGTTATGACATGCGTTAGCATCCGGCGAAGACGACACCTATTCTGCCCGAGCGCAACCCATAGGTCCAGATACGGTTGTCCGGTGCGCTCAACAAATTCGTCAATCAGAAGCGCAAATTGCAGGCGCGGCGGCTTGGGAAGGAGGTTGTTACGGGGCGGGGACATTGTCCAGTTGACAGGGTCGAGAATGAGCGACGAAGGAAAGACGAGGCTCTTCACATCGGCGAGCGGAAGCGAGATGGATGTGTTTAGTATGTCCGGGTGGAAGAGGATAGTCGAGAGGTAGGATCTTGAATACGGAAGCGGCGTTGGTGAGCGAGATGCAAAAGTCCACAGGAAGGACTGGTATTCTAGTGGGTCGAGCGGGAGGTTGGTAAAGCCTGTGGCTTCTTCGCAGTCGATACAGAGTTGCTTCAGCTTCTCGAAAGCGTCTTTGAAGTCTAGTTCTACGATTGGACGGGGTGGCACCGTTGAGGCAAGTCTCCGCTGGATTTTGGTGCTGAAAGAGCCAGGCACGGTCTTGCCTAGCTGGTGCGTGCTGGTGATGGCGGCAATATGCTTGAGGACAGGCGGCCAGTAGTTGGATAAGCTGTCAAGAGGGCAGTCTAGGTCTAGCGCTAGAAGAAAGTCCTTCCGGAATTGTAATCTTGCTATGATGGCAGATCGAAGACCGTCGTTGATTTCCACATCGGTTCTATTAGTGTTAGCAAATACTCCATGTTATCCACTGAGGATTGTGCCTAGACTCACTCCTCTATCATCTCCACGGCGGCATCTAATTCCCGCAGGAACACGTCGACGGGTACATGCACGAGAAGGACGCGATTATACGTATGTGTGCAAAAGTCCTCCTCTTCGAAATAGTCCCTCCCCGTGATCTTCGCTATCACAAAATCGCAGCCCTTAATTAGCGCTAAGCAGTACGCTCTCAGCACCTCTAACAACGTCCCCGGCCTCGTGTCGTTTGGGAATGTTCCGTGGTAGAATTGCGCTTGCTCAAATGCCTTCGGCTCAGGCCAGAGTAGCCTGTCGATATAGACGGAGGTGAAGAGCGTCTGCGAGAGAGGATAGCCGGTGTGCCAGGCCATTTCGTAGCAGAGCAGCTGATCCATAATGCCGATGAGCTCTTCGGGAAGTAAAGGCGTCAATGGGTCGTAGTCGTCTTCCAATGTCTCTCCGGGCTGGAGAAAGCCGCTGTCCATTTTGGGGTCCATGATCTAACTCCTTTCATTAGGCCGGCGATGGTGAGAGGTATTGTTGGAGGGCTTACCTCGATGGCCCCGATCGACTCGAAGAGCGTGAAGTACTCATCTTTCACTAGCTGACCAACGTCGAGTGCTGTTGTGGGAAATTAGCAAGAAGTCCGTTAAGAACGATACATATGATAGTGCGGTGGGAGCATGTGACTGCAGCCTGATGGGGCATCGAACTCCATGTGTCCGGCGGCATGCTGCAAGGAACGAGAAAACTTACTATTACACGCGCTCGTAAACTTCTCCGTAATATCATGGATCCTCGTCTGGGGGGTGACAGGCTGCTTGGACGCCTGTCTCAACGGTAAGCTAACCGGCTTCTCATGTGCGGAGCTCGATTTCGAGACATTGTTGGAAGCACCTAAAGCTTCATCAACATCATTATCCACGAATCTAGACGAGTGGAACGCACCTGCCCCATCATAAGGCGCAATTTCATTTGGGTCCTGGGTGGAGCGGGTGTCGTGGCGGAGAGACGGCTCTGCCATGTTTGGTGGTGGAGTTGCTTCCGAAGCGGAAAGATTTGATGGTTAGCCGGGTTGCAGCTGCATGCGAACTTTCCTCCGGCGAGCGCGAAAGCTGCTAGTTAAGCTCTCCGTTAGAGTTTCAACACACGATTTCACGGATAGTAGAAGATGACGAGAAGCAATTGATGCTGCAAATTTATCGTGCATTGGCGTTTAGGGTTTCCCTCCGCACATGCCCAGGTGCCGTGTCTGATGGTACAAAATATACATTCACCATGCATAGCTATCCTCCCCCATCACAGCTCCGCCCAGCATCTATCGCCCTGTCATCCTGCCATTACCTCCACATTGCCCGTCTAAGAGGACGCTGACTGCGCATGCTCCGCAATGGCAGCTTGGTTGGCCTCGTTCAAGTTCCTCGGCTCGCTCTGCTTGCCGTTCTGCCTCTCATCAGCCTCCATCGACCCAATGCCCCAAGTTGCTATAAACTCACCTCCCACTTGGAGAACCTGAGCTCCGTCTCGCCTCGTCGTTCGGCGGCAATTCGCTTGTCCTCCTTGAGCGAGCGGCGCACGACGCGCGATGCGACCGTGATGTAGCGGTTGTAGCTGTTCACAGCGTCAATTGGTGGACATTGAGGGAGGAACGATCGATGCGACGTACGAGAGACCGGCGGCTTTCCACGCGAATGCCATTTTGATGGTTCAGCGAGGTTTCGTGGGTGTAGGCGGATTTGCGGGCTGCGGGTGTGGTTATGAAGGTGTTGAGCGGAGCTTGGCCGAAGATTCGCGGATGCGGCTCGGCGGAAGGAGGGTCACGTGATATCTGTCTCTCGTCACCCTCAATATGCCTCCACGGTCAAACGTTCAGCATCTAATCAAGCTCGGGAGTATTGTGAATAAACGAGCCTTAAATTAGCTAGTGAACAGCGATCGACCCATCTGTGCTTCCAACTTAGAGCAAGCACGGTACATTTCATGAAAGATGCCAAGGATAGGTACGAGACCCGGAGTCGTCCTGATTTGGAGTGATATTCGTAATGTTCTAGCATGTCACCCAAGATCCAGAACGTAGACAGATGACCGCATAACCTCCGAAGTCCGCCAGGGTTCTACAAGACCGCTCGGCCAGTTTCCTCCAGCTAGATGGACATAACCTCGTGAGAATGCCTTCATGAGTCTGTCTCCATAGAGTCTCCGCCTTCGTCATCGCCTCCACCTTCCCGATTTTCAAACGTTGCATCCAACCACTCAGCGATGTCTTGGCCCTCGTACAGGGCAAAGTTCTCGTCAACGCCACTGACGCCGATGCTGGTATTCTCGACAGTGAGCTCCTTATCCTGAGATAGGGATTCCTTGAGCGCCCTTAACGCATGCTTGACCAGCTCCTCTCTGCTCGAATTCTCGAACGACTCCAGATGTCGCTCGAGATAGGTCCTAGCCATCTGACTTCTAGCGCCAATGCCACAAGCGACCATCTCCTGCGTGACACCACTCGGTTGGAACTCGAATAGGTGGGGTCCTTTCGCGTCGACGCCAGCAACCAGGAGCCCTACACCATATGGCCGTCGTCCGTATTGTTGTGTATTTGTCTGGGCGCGGTCGGCGATGCGGGCGGTGATCTCGGAGAGGGCAATAGCGCGGCCGTACGTTAGGCGCGATGCGAGGGACTGCTGCTTCATGAAGTTGGAGAGGACGCGTGCATCGGAGGCCAGACCGGCGAGGGCGATGCCATAGTGCGAGTCTATCGCGATGACCTTCTTCTGATAGGATGAGAGCTCTTCTGCATTGCGCTGGGGATTATATTAGCACGAAGATCGTGAGGAAATTCAGGCTGGGCAAGGTATACCTTGATCGCTGCCAGCACCGCGTGGGTTTTGCTGACAACACCAACGACGACGGAACCCTGCTTGACAGCTTCCTGAGCGTACTCGACCTGGAATATTCGGCCTTGCGGCGAGAAGGTCACCGAATCGTTGTCGTAGTTGTTTCGGAACATGTTGGAGGTTCCGGATGTGAGCTATGTACCGGCGTCTGGCGTGCCCGATTGAATTGACACTTGACCGTGTTCCTTCCGATGGGCGGCTCTGTTGTAGCGTGGTGCAGAGGGGGAATCGAGCGCGTCGGGCGGGATTTATAGATAGGACGCTCGCACTGTTGGGTTCGTGGGAGGGCAGTTGCAACAGCAGGCCAGGCACCTTCTGAAGTACGAAGCTCCCAGAGCTTCCTGCCAAGGCGTCCGTGCGGAATCAACCCAGCCTCTCACGGCAGGCGCTACGCAACCGCATCGCAACCTCAGCAATCGCCGAAGGACTCCAGAACTCCTATACTTCGTCAGAACCGCCCGATCACGCTGCTCTACTCCGTGAATCTTCTCGCGCAAGGTCACCGTCCCAAGATCCCGAACCCGAAGCTCCACCATGGCCGGCATAAAGACGATCATAGGGCTGTCATTCGTATGTCTGCCTCGCCGCATATCCTCCTGTTTCCCACCTCTCGCGCTGTTACTAATATCCACTTGATAGATCCTAGCGATAGGCTTCCTCCTCGTCATTCTCAGCGCCGCGCTCTTCAAGAACTACCTCACGCTCCTCGTCGTCGCAACCTACGTAATCGCACCACTGCCAAACTGGATCTGCGGCCGGGCAGCGAACCCCGATGATTTCATGGAGAGCTCGGGAAGCGGGGTAGTAGACTTTGGAAGATTCCTGACGGGATTCTTTGTCGTTATGGGGATAGGTGAGTCTGACCCGGTGCAGGCACTTACATGCATGAGTGGAAGCGCTTGGATACCGTATATGAAGAGTGGTTCATCCTAGAGTATCATTCTGACAGAATAATGCAGCCCTTCCAACCCTGCTATGGCATGCGAACAGCATCGACGGGGGTGCCGCGGCTATGTCCATCTTCGGCGGCTTGCTGATATATGGCACGATTATCAGCTTCACGCTGTTCTTCCAGGAGGATCAAGAATTTTGACTAGCCGGCCAGGCCGATGAGTAGAGAATGTGATCAGCGGGCTTGGAGACAAGATGTAGTGGAGGAAGGCAGGCGCAGGGATTTGAAACCGCCACGAGGCAGCCGTTTTGGAAGGATGAGCCATCCTATGGATGGCAAATGCATGGGTTTTCCGGTTTGGTCAAGCGTTCTTGTAACATTATGTTGGACATATTACATCTTTCAATTGTATACGCATATCACTGAAATAGCATGTGCCATCGGTTGAAATGCTCAGGTTTGAAGTATGAAAAGGATGCTTTGGTACAAAAGCACGTCCAACGCCTTGTCAGTATTTGTACAATTCCAATCGCAAATGCCAACCCCCGTCAAAGCCCAGGGTATTCCACATCTAACTCATCCTTCGCATCTGCTGCGCTACACGCTAGCTGAGCTACGTCCAGCCCACCCATGAACGAAGCGATATCCTCTAGAGCGCGAGATTGTATGTGTACTCGTCTTCCATGTTCTGCGCGACCCAAAGAACAGCGGAGCTACCTCGTGTCAGCATTTGATCCCCATATTCCGCTATCCAGCATCAGGGAGAGTCCTCACCTCAGCATAACCATTCCATTCGCAATCACATTCCCCACGCCCATCCAAATAGTGGGCCAGGTATAGTCGCTAACGATGTACTTTAGGACCAGTACGACCACGCTTCCAGCGAGTCCGCCCGCCAGCAGCGCAAACCCGAGGAAGAGCACCAGCCGTGCCTTCCACGCAACGCCGTTTCCGCTGTATGAGAAGGAATCGGCAGATAGTCGTGACTTGTCGATCGAGTTGATGACAAGCATGCCGAGTGCGGAGCAGATGCCGGGGATCCAGTCGACGAAGGTTACGTGGACGGGCGGGTCGGACGGGTTCATGGCGGATTTGGACCATGCGGCGACGTCGATGAGGAGGTAGAAGCCGAGGGAGAACTAGGAATTCCAGCAGTCAACTCCTGTACTATAAGAGGTGCGAACGGCGAAGAGGATGCCTACCAGAGCTCCCGCGGTATAGACGCCCGCCGTCCTGGCATTTGCGCTGTTTATCCAGGCGGGCTTCGGGAAGCGGAAAAGACGGTGTGCCGACATCATGCCCTCTTAGTACTTGGGAGTGCGTGAAGTACCTCAGTGGAATATCCGTGAGCTGGTCGCAAGCTGTGAGGTCTGATGTTGGAGCTACGGCGCCGGAGGCTGGGGTTCGGTTTCGTCAGTCGCTGCCAAGAAATCATCGGCACCTGCAACCGCCGATCTAGGCCAGCAAGCTTCGAAAAAGTTCGAGCGCACATGCACTTTTTCCGAAACAAGTCTCGAACGAACAACCCTCGAAATGGCGCCCACAAAGCCCACGAAAGGCAAATTCTCAAAAGGGAAATCTAGCAGCCTACCCAAAGGTGCCTCGAAGTCGAAATCCTCCGGCAGCGCACCCTCCGGCATCTCCAAACGCAAAGCGAAATCGCTCGCCCTCGCAAAGCCAGGCGGCGCCCAAAAGACGAGATCCAAGACTGTCGACGGCAAGAAAAAGAAGCGTGTCTACACCGAGAAAGAGCTCGACATACCCAAGCTCAACGGCATCATCCCGGCGGGCATTGCGAAACCAAAGGGCCAGAAGAAGGGCAAGAAATTCGTGGATGACCCGGCGAGCATGATGGCGATCATGAGCGTGGTGAATGCGGAGAAGGAAGGGCATATTGAGAGTAAGATTATGCGGGCGAGGCAGTTGGAGGAGATAAGGGAGGCGAAGAGGAAGGAGGCGGAGGCGAGGAGTGAGGTGAAGAAGGCGAAATTTGTGAGTGTTGACGCCGAGGGGGCAGTGCTTAGACAGTGCTAACGAGGTGCAGGAGGAGACGAAGAATAGTCTCAAGAAAAAGCGGAAGAGCCGGCATTCAGACCCTGCGCGGATCGAGGACCTGGAAAACGAGGCACCGGAGAAGACAGCCAAGGCGAAGAAAAAGAGGGTTTCGTTCGGATGAACGTGGGGACCACTTCGCCCCATCTATGTCTACGCCCATTTCTACGCTATACACAAATCTATGATACCCAAGGTCGTGCACCGCAACCACCGCCCGTCCTTATTCCGGTGGTAAAATCAGCCTTCTGTGGGTCGCATCAAATATCGGATACTTCTTGGTCGGTGCCATTCCATTGGCCTCCAGCCTCTCCCCAACCGATGCATTGAAGTCGATGTCATCATGCATCTTCGTCACGAACGCCGCTATGGCTGGAGCAAACCACCGTTTGCCGCCAGGTTGGAACCAACTCAGATGGCCTCCCCAGTTGGTGGTGCAGAGGACAGTATATGGGTTCTGTTTAAACTCTTCGTATGGTATGGCTTCTCTGTGGGAGATCTGGTGTGGTCAGATTTGCGAGGGCCATCATGGGTAGGAAGGTAGCTTACAGGATCATCTTCAGCGTTGATGCCGAGGAAGGGAATTTTGATGGCGAGGAGAGCGTCTACAGATTCGGCGTCGCGGTAGTACGCTCGCTCGGTCGGATAGCCCCATGTGGGAGCCTGGATGACCCTAGTCGAATACCATCAGCAAATTCACAAGTTCTCATGGCCTCAGTTACTCACCGATCAAACTCAAACAGGTACCGACACTGCTTCACCCTCTCCTCATCGATACCCTCATTCTTCAGTATTTGCTCCTTATGCGTCTCATACAACTTCATCATATTGCCCCCCATCGTCCTACTATACACCTCTAGCCCTAGCCACGTCCTCTGCAGCCCCACATTAGAAATCTCCAGATTCCACGGATTCGAGCATGCCACCGCCGCCTTTAATACGCATCGATCCCCTTCCTCGCCCACGTAGTTGGTGAGGATGTTGGCGCCGAGTGAGAAGCCGACCGCGTAGAGCGGCCGGTTGGGGAAGATGGTGCGGAGGTAGGAGATTGTTTGCCGAACGTCCCATGTGGCGCGCGCGTTGAAGAGTTGCGGAGTTGTGATTTTGGAGAGGGCACAGCCGCGGCCGTTGACGACGCAGGCTTCCCATCCAGTTGCAGTAACGGGGGCTACCACCTCTCGCAGATAGACTTCGTGAGAGCCACCCGTCAGGCCATGGAGGCACACCAGCATAGGTTTCCCATCTTCAGATCCCAGGTTCTCAAACTCCTCTTCCGAGAAATACGTCGTCCGCTCAGGAAGCTCCTCCTCGCTTCCACTCTTTTCTCCCTGCGCTTTGCTGACTACGAAGTCGACTGTGAACTGGCCTGGATAGACTGAATGATGAGACTCGAAGATCTTGCGCTTGTAGTAGATGGGCGGGCCGGCGTTGTGGATCGCTGTCCACATTGTTTGGAGGTGGCCATTGAAGAGGAGAGGGTTAAGGCGGCATGGTGGGGTTGTAGATTTTACGAGGGAGGCGAGCGTGGTTTTGGCGCCGGTTTTGGTCGTGAGGGGGAGGGGGGAGGAGTGGTGGTGGAAGGTGGTCTGGGCATGGCCGAGAAGGAAGGAGAGATCAAACATTGTGAGGAGAGGGGCTGGAGATGTGGGGACTGGATATATTCCAATGCGATCCTTCCGGGTATGGGAGCGGACGACGTCGTCTAGTAGTTTCTGTATCTAAACGCGATGTGCGGTCCTATATGTGTCCACAGCGGTTCTGGGGAATTTGCAATGAAGTATTCCGGGGAAGCCGGAACGTTCCTATGATTGTCCAGAGGTATAATCGATTCGCGATGCTGAATAGGTAATTGCTAGCGAGTGTTAAAGTTGGCCCTTTCAGTGATATTGAGGGTTGGTTACCTCGCAACGCACATGATATGATATATAAAAAGCCACTGCAGTCTTTCACAGCTTGGGAAAGGAGGAAAATTGAAGAAGTTGAGAAGGTTCGTCACCAACGGACTCCAAGCAGGATGCCGAGGCATCAGATACACAGGGGATGATTCGTCCCCTAGACGCGACGCGCTAACTTAGCCGCCAGCCGCGCCGCAACTGACCCGACTTCATCTGATCTCTGAGTCTACGCACGCCCTCAGCAGTCACGCCCACCGCGGCGATGACCGTCAAACATAACGACTTCTGGTGACTCCCGCGCCTGTAGTTGCCTACCATGGACCCCTGGCCGCCCCAAGGTGCGCAGGGCTTCCCCAACGGCCAACATCCTCCCCAGTCGCAGCCAAACGGTTATCCGCAAACTGGATATGTGCCGTATGCCCCTCCGCAAGCGGGCATGACTCAGGGCTTCCCCCAGTCGCAGCCCGCTCAAGGACACCCACGAGTTGTAATACCTCCTCGCCCAAGCCAGCAATACCCTCCGCAGTCGAACACGCGCCCACAAGCCCAGCCGCAGCCGCAGGTCGTCATGCCGGCGAGAAATCCAAACCCGCTTCCCCAGATGCAGAATCCGCGAATACGGCAAGTGCAGGTACCCGTACAAAGGCAAGCCCAGCGTGCGAACAGCGACGGAGTTGCGCCGAGGGATGCCAATCGCACTCAGCCGCGACACCAGGCCCCGACGCAGACGCCGGTATCGAAGCCGGTGCAAAGATCACAATCACCACAGGAGAATGTTATGCGGTCGCAGCATCGAACCGCAAGCACGCCTATGAGCAATGCCAACCAGCATCGAACTCCCCTGCAAACGCAAAACACGCCGAATCCGCGAACACCAACACAGCCGTATACGCCCTCGAGCCAGTACCGAACCCCTTCGCTCCAGCATTCGTCCCCCCAAGCGCGGCCGCACCCTCAAGTTGTCATCAAGAAATCTTCTTCTTCCCAGCTCCATACACCGACGAGACCACAGCATGTGCCCCCAAAAGCGCTTCCGGCTGACCTAATGGTCTTGATACTCTCTGCAGCGGACGAATACATCGCCGCGGCGCGCAGCTTGGGATCACTAGCGGCCTTATCGCAGAGATCCGCCGACCACGATCAATACTACAAGCTCATGGCAGCTGCAATGGGCTGCATGGAGACTGTTCTGAAGAAGTACAGCCAGATACCGCGCGATGAGGCGAAGCTCAGGCTCAGATACGCCAGTTTACTGGTGGAGGAGACGGACAACAATCAGGAGATTGAGGAGACTCTGGCCAAGGGGGTATGTCAAATTCAAAACGAGAGATAGCATTCGCGCTGATTATTTTCCAGATAGCTCTTTGCAACCGTAGTCGCCTGCTCGACCTGAAATATGCCATGCTGCATCTGCAGGCCCGGTATCAATTCAAGAGCAACCATCGGGCGGCGCTCAAGCTACTGGATCAGCCTATTTCTGAAACAGAGACGTTCCAGCACATTGTCTGGGTGTATGCATTCCGCTTTCTAAAGGTGTCGTTGGCGCTGCAGGTCCCAGGACGCCCAGAGACAGCTTCCGCCCTTCAGCAATTGCACGCACTTGCGAACCACGCCGAGAAACGAGGAGATCATGCAATATATGTCACCTGCTGTGCGCTTGAGGCCATGATACACTTGAGGACAACCGCACCAGACCGTCTCGAGCACGCCCAACGCGCCATTGCGTCAGCACGAAGTCTTCAGCTTCAGACCTCGGAAAGGCAGCTGGGTCAGATTGCGGTACTGATCGACTGTATTGACGTTGCCTGCAGCCTTCAGCAAGGCCAGCCCAATGCAGAGAAGCTGAATGCTCTGCAGCAGAAGGCTGATCGGGACGCGGGTCCCGATAACGGTGTATTTTCGGTCCTAATCGAGAAGAGTTTCGGTGGCAACCTGACGTTCTCTACGGGTGACGTTTTCCGCAAAGCTGAGGATGGACGGGATGAGCTGGTGTTCGCTTGGCTCCCCAAGTCTGATTTCAAAATGCTTGCCTACTATCTCAGCGGTATGATCTCGCTGCCTCATGACAGAGGCAACAGCTATCTGCAGGAGGGGCATAGGCTCACTCAAGGTACGCTTCCTTCACTAATGCTGGGATTGGCGGGATGCTAACGAGTACAGCTTCTCTGCCACGCCAGTCTTCGTACAGAGTGTCGATACCAGTCTCATTGGCGCAACGAAACTGGGTCAAGATCCTTGACTGGCACATCAAATTCGCTCTCGGTGTCGTCGCATGCTACCACGAAGACAAGTCGACCGTGAAGAATGCCTTAACTATGCTTCGGGATCGGATAGCCGAACCACCCTTCCATTGCCTCGAGCCTTACGCCAGAATGCTATCGTATTTGTCCGGGGTCCACGACCAAAGCAGCGGCTCGATAGACGCAGCGTTGGCGACTTACTCCCGCCCAGAGTTCAACCTCCCTGATGTGGGATCTGGAACCGACTTCAAGACGGACATTGCACTCCTCGCAACGATGAATCGGCTGCTTATCATTCGGGATCCAGCACATCCAGACCACTATCTCGCGCAAGTGCTGTATGCACAGCTGGAACACCTTTGTGTTAACCACCCGAATCACTATATCGAATGCGCCTTTCGCATAATCCGCGTAATTACCACGGCAGACGAGTCCATTAACCGCCAGAAGACGCTGATCCACACGACAACTCAACGAGCTCAAAAGATAAACAACACCCAGTTTACGGCCATATGTCTTAACTACATGGCAAGCAGGTTTTTCGCAAATCAGGTCGGCGAGCAGCCTATCAAATGCGTGCGTGCCGCTCGCAACGTCAGCAAGGGCGGAAGGAGTGCGCTGTGGCGGGCAGTCGCGTACGGCATATGCATCAACACTTTCCAGCGCAACGGCCTGCTGGAAGATGCGCGTACCTGTCAAGAGGCATTTAATGAGATCAGAGGCAGACTACCGCCGGCTCTAAGAGGCGAGACACCCGACGCGGACGGTGATATCGACGCTGACGGCGATATCGACATGATGGAGTAAGAAGAGATCTCACGTTTGTGCATTTGGCGGCGTTGTGTGATGGAAACCATTTTTTGTTCAATTCTACCGTTACGGATGCTACATGGGTTACGGACAGGTCGGCGCTCTAAGGATCGATCTCCGATAGCCATTTCGGTTCCCACGGTATTATAGGTATGGGCGGGCACGGCCTGAGATGGAGGCGCTGTTTCACCCCGGTTACGAGGCATTGCATGTATTATGAATCTATCTGGGGATGGACGAAACAAAGAGATATCCTTTGGGTGTTTATAGGGATGCATTTTAGCTGCCATTATGCCTTGCGGGCAGTCAATGTATAAATCGAAGACTGTTGATTGCAGCCCGGTCGCCCGGCTTGTTCGACGTGTCCGCCTTGTCCTCAGACTTCCAAGGTTAAACCCGGAACCAGTGTTACGAGCCGTTGAAAGAAGGTACGAGATGGGGACCGATGTGAGAAGGCTCGTTCCAAGACCGGGAATGCGCAACTTTGAACGTCCTCCAGGGCTGTATCATCAGACTCACAAGGCTAGCAGGCGTTCGTCATGGAAGAGAAGGGTTGTACTGAGGTGGGCCGTCTCTACGTGTCCGGGCAGCATCTTTTCCGAAGTAAGTATCTGTCAGAGGGGACCTTCTGGATACGAAGTCACGTGCGGCTCAACGTTCACTCTTGGCGTCACTTCAGCAGCTTCACCATATTTCATGTCACGGCTTCCAAACACCATGCCACCGAGGTAAATTGAACAGAATACACGTCGGAAATGCCGCCAGTGTGTTCTTCCAACTCGACGGCCCCACACAACCTCTGATTGCCTGTTTGGTGGTGAGGGCAGCTCGACGCGTCTTCGCGGCAATCCACGGCGCTGGACCGCGCGCCTTCCTCCGGAACACTCCGCTCGACCATCACCACTATCGCCGCCTGACCTGGGGCCTGAGACTCAGCACGTCGATCCCGATCTGGCGGAGTCATTGCGCACTGAGGGCAATTGCGCAGGTACCCGCTGCGGCTTGGCCGGCAGTGAGATCCGGTGGAGTCATACTGCGGCCGGAAGATTTTGATCGTTTCTGCGAGCCTCATGACGTGACGCTAAGGCTGCCTGTCTTCGGCCTGCCGAGCTGATTGGCTCGTACGAGCTCGAGGATGGCGCGTTGAGGTAGTGCCTGGCGACAGCGAGCTGATAAGGCTGCTCGGGTGCCCAATCAGCAACGCCCCCGGTTCCATAGAAGCAGGTCGATGCCCGCAGACGTGTCACAAGCCCACTCTCGAGCTGCTGCCTCGCCGGAAGTGGTCTGAGGCTCGTGCGCCGCCGACTTCACCTGCTCGAAATTGGCCCCAGCGCGCCGTCCGCCACTCATGCTGCCCTCCCATTGGCTGGGAGACTCACCGCGAGCCTTCGAGCCCCAAGAAACTTGCTCACCGCGACGAGCACGCAATCTCCCGGGCTCGCTAAGCTCACGTGAGCAGGGAGCCCGGGCCTCTGCTGTACGTCTATATAAACCCCGCCCGCCCCCGCCAACTTGCACTTCTTTTCCTTCCACTCCAGTCCACACTCAAGTCTGGCTTCTCAAACTCTCTACCCACCATCTTCGAGCTCACTCTTCTCATGGTTCGGCCTTCACCCATACCCTCCATCAAGGCTTCGTCACATCTTCTCATGTCGTTCTCGACATCTACCATGAGCCACCTCACTCAATCTCCTCCTTGAGCTCCGTCGTCGTCGACATCGGCTTCCATCAGTGAGTTGCCTTCACCTCACCTCACCTTGACCCACACTGACTATCGCCAGAAAAGAATCTTCGCCATGTCAACATACCATCGCTTCTACCAGCTGCTCAGACACACTGAAGCATCGACACCTCATTCCGCCCTCACGTCGTGAGCTCGGTCGTTGTTGACATTGGCTTCCATCAGTGAGCTGCATTCACTTCACCTCACCTCACCTCACCTCACCTTGACCCACGCTGACTCTCACCAGAAAAGAAATCTCCGCCATGTCAACATTCCATCGCTTCAACATTCCATCGCTTCAACCAGCCACTCAGACAGATTGAAGCATCGACACCTCAATCCGCTCTCACCTCGCATCCCCTACATGGACTGACTCACCAGAAAGTGGGAACGCAGTAGGCCAGCTGCGGGTGCCCTAGCCTGATATTTGGGGCTGATTCACCAGAAAGTGGGAACGCGACTACATCGGTTGCGGGTGCCCTAGCCTTCAGGAATATGGACTGACTCACCAGACAGTGGGAACGCGACCACAAAGGTTGCGGGTGCCCTAGCCTTTGTGATTAAAGGAGTTTTAGAAAATATTATATGGTGGCCTTCACATCGTCATCAAACAGTAAGTCACTCACCCCTCCTTCCTCTTGACTCAGCTGACCTCTCACAGAACACATCATCGCGTCAGGGATTTCAGTTAGGATATGGTCAGGAGGTTGTTATTATGGTTGGGCTTAGTCTGGTGTGTCTGGTGTGTCTGGTCTGGTTAGATATCTCAAGGAATTCAGGTGGTCACTCTCATCAATGTCTTCGTTCCTCTTCGTGCTTGTTGCTTGTGACTTCTATCGCCCGAGCCATTATCAAAGGGAACGCGCAGCTGAAGCGCTCATAGAGGAGTTGCGGGTCGTGCATTAAAGGGCATGGGAATGCCGCGCGCGCCGAACTCCTGCATTGTCTTCGTGATCCACTGCAGCAGGAGACAAACTATTTACGGGGTATTAAAGTGTATCCGGGCATGGTTTTAGGGCTACCTTTATTGTATTCAGATATATTGTCATGTCACAGCTTGCGCAGCACCATAGCATCGAGGCCTCCTCACTCCAAACACAGCATCCGCCCCTCCCTTACCCATCCGCACACCACCACCTCCATTCCTCTCCATCTACGTCTGCCTTCTTTGCTGCAACAACACCAACGGCTCATACTCGCACTACCCTCGGTCAAATAGCCTCCATGTCCATCTCCCCCCCGCCAATCTACCGATCACTCCTCTCCCCCATCCCTTTCTCCCCGCCCTTCTCACCCTCTTCCCCTCCGATCCCCGTCGTGCTCTCCGGCTGCGGCTGCGGATCCGGCTGCTTCGCGGGATGCGCATCGCCCGGCTTTCCTTCGTCCCGGCTGGCCGTGCTCTGTGGATCCGTGTCCTGCGTGTCTGTGCGGGCGTCTGTGGCGTTTGAGTCGAATTGGTTGGCTGGGAGATTCTTGCCTATGAACTTGGAGTTGGAGGAGGAGGAGGAGTTAAGGTGCAGGGGGGATGTGGTGGTGTAGGTGCGTGTGGTTGTGTTTGTGGTTGGGGTGAGCCCGGAGGGTGGGAAGGGGCATTGTTTGATGCTGATACGTGGCGCTTGTGGAAGGTGTTCGTTCCTTGAATGGCGCGGCAGCATGGTTCGATATAGAAACTATTTTCCAGACGGTTGGATTCGGCTAGTGTGATATCTGGTTTCCTGACTCGGTGACGATGGAGTCGTGATGTCATGGTAACTAACTAACAAGCAATCTTGACGCCGAGAATGTGCGAGTATTGTGGAAGGTAAACGTTCCTTAGAGCCTAATGCGATTAGTAGCTTGTGTAATGGGAAGTTTGTGTTTGTAAGAGGCTACCTTGTGCTTCTTTGGTGATGCGCTTCGTACATCTCGAGTATATATTCCGCCATTTCTTCCTTGTTTCGCTTCGAGTAAATTCTTAGAAGTGGAGGCTAAGACATGGTGCTGCAAAGAGGTTCGTACACGTCCAACTTCCTTCCTGTTTGGCTACATATGCTCATCACCTTGTAGGGCTTGGACCTGGTCGCCTGCGCGGCGCTTTATGGGGTCAGTCAGTTGATCGAGCCGACACCAAAAGCAACTCCAGCTGCCACAATCGCCATCACTCAAACTATTGTGGAGGTATCAGTAATGGAGAAAACGGTGACTGCGGCGCCATACATGTCATCCGGAACAGGGCGTTCAAACGGAACACAAAATTGGAACTACACCAGGGCTACTACAACGATGGAGCAGTATACGGGCGGTAGTGGGGTCCATCCTACAGCTAAGGCAGTATTCGTGCTGGGTGCTGCTATTGCTGGGCTTGGTTTTGGGCTGTGACTTATGATATGTAAGAAGAATGGCTCCGTTTGGTTGCCTGCTCATTACACATTTCAACTACATCCAAGGTTAAACAGCAGCCGTCCCTGCGCGTGAGTAGTTCTCTACCACTGCACAAGGTGCTAATTCGATGCTTGATAAAAAGAAGGCGCGGCCGAATCGTTCAAATGTTGACTCTAAGCCCCGATGCACAATTTCGTGGAAACTACACACACTCCTAGGTCCAACCGATCCTAGCGGGATCTTCGTCATATCCCGCATCCTCATGCAACTTCGCCACTCGCGCCCGCCACCTCATCTTCTCCACCCTCCTAAAAAACCTTGGATGCCGCCCCATCCACTCCCCAACCCCCTCCCTCCACAAGAACTCCTTCCCCATCTCAGCCGCTACCTCGACCGCACGCCGCAAAACCGGGTCACCCTTCCCCAACTGACTCGCTTTCTCCAAAAACCACACATTAACCTCCTCCTTCCTCTCCCCCATCTCTCTCAACAGCCGCGCCCTCAACGGCCCCAGATACACATCCATGCCCATCGCACACCCTGCGTGATACACGTCAATCGCGCCGCAGAGGTGCGGGCCCGTGCGCGGCTCCGTCGGCGGATTCGCCTTGGTGACAACGTCCCGGGTGAAGTAGCACATGGCGAGGATGGCGGGACGCGAGCAGTTCGTGAGCAGGATGAAGACGCGGCGGCGCTGCTCGTGGGCGACGGGCGACATGGCGGTTATGGCGGCGTGGCGCATGTCAGGCATGACGGGGCGGGAGGTGGAGTCGTCGGCCCAGATGGAGATTGTGCGGCCGGTGGCAAGGGCGGAGCGTTGGGAGAAGGGGAGGGTGCGGATGTCGATGAGGGATTGGGTTTCTGGGTTGGGAGTGTCGACGGTGGGCGGGTGCAGGATAGCGTTCGTAGAGAGCTTGCCGGCGACGCTGCTGGGGATGGGGATGTATGGGTTGGTTTTGGTGCGTATTTCCTCTGTTTTGGCGGGCTTTGTGCAGTGGAGAATGGATTCTGGGCAGTCTGTGAAGAAGTCCGGGAGGGTTTCTAGGAAGATGCGGCGCATTTTTTCATCCTCGGAGAGGGCGGCGGACTCGCTGGGGAACGGGGTCGAGGGAGCCATTTTTGAGCTTGGTGTTGGAGTTGCCTTTGTCAACTGTCCCTCGGTGTTGGGTTGTGATACTGAGGTCGTACGGAAAGGAGAGGCTGCAGGGCATTTTATATCTTGAGTCGTTAAATGCGCTGCATCTAGGCAGTAGTACGTAGTGCCAAGAACAAGTATTATGCAAAAGTGATGTGTATTAGTCTAAGGGTGAAAGGAAGGTAGAAAGTCAGAAAGTCTATTTATGCTAAGGCGCTAAGTGCGCTAGGCCTATCCTGTCCATGCCAGAATGTAGTGTGAATACAGAGGGCAGTCGCCATATTAGTGAGGCCCTAAGCGACGTCGAGTCCCTGGAATGACTAGACTCGATGGATGCTATTGTGAATTGCTTGAGCCTACTCCAGGGCCTATCGAACAGAGCGTGGAAAGGGGTGGGTGTTCCGGATGGATCCCGATGATCCGTTTCCGCAATATAGTTTTTCTATGTTTGACATGGCTCCCGACTGCCCCGAAAGGTGTTCCGCATTTCAAGAAACGCCCGGAGCGCCAAGTGTTCTCCAGCCAAGGATTGCCCTCTCCATTTGTCTCATGGTCGGAAGAAGCGCTTTTGCCACGCCGTCGTCTAACCATACAGCAATTCAGAGCCTAAATCGGAAAGTTTCATATACTCCATATGGACGTAAACCTATAGCACACATGTCAGATGACAAAATTGGCTTTAGGGTGGAAACACTCACTCCTCTAAACTGCCAACCCCTAGAGATCAGGAATACCTAGATCTCCAGCTTCTGGTTGAACTTCTCCAACGCCTTTTGCCATTCCTCGGTCGTCTCGCTCTCCAACCAATCCTCCTCCAGGATGAGGTATCTCACCATTTTCTCGGCCTTTTCGCGGGAAAAGTCGCCAGTTCGCTTGATGCAGACAAGCTCCTTCTGGAGGAATTCCAGCAACTTGACGTTTGCATCGTCGCTGAGGTTTTCATTTTCTCGGTTCAATACCAAGTAGGCGATCGTGAGAAGGGCGAAGCGGAGGATGTCGGCTTTACCTTCCTGCCAGGCTTGCATCTGTGACTGGTCAGATAAGCTTGAGTAAGAAGCGCTCGTCTTGATTACCTTGAGAATTTGTTCTTTCAGCTGAGCAATTTCCTGCAGCTGTGAATCGAGCTTCTTCCTTCCTGTGATGATCTAGGAACGTCAGCAGCGCACTTGGGGGTATCGGAGATGTATCATACCTCTTGGACTTGCTTCTTTATGTCGGCTATCTGCTTGATAGGCGCTTGCTCCTTCCTCGTTTGGGATTCCGTGAACATCTGCTATCGTCAGCAATGCACGTGGGGCTCATTTGGCGGGGAACATGCCTCCAGCATTTGCTTCTTGAATTGGCCTAGGTCCTCAGCAGACACATACTTCTCGACCTTGCTCGACGTCTGCTTCGTCACCTAAGTAAGTCAGTTTCTCTCCTTCCATCCCAACGACAGCTAAACCACTCACTTCCTCAGATGTATCCTGCTGGGCCGGCTCCATAATCCTCGCCCGCTTCTCCCTCCCATCACCCCGCCCCTCCTCATCTACTCCCCGCTTCCTAAGAAGAGGAGCCGGAAGAGCCATCATATTCCTCCGAAAGCACTCTGGAATCTCACTCAGCACCGTCTTCGACCCCATCAGCTGATACCACAGCTCCCTGTCCTCGACCGTCAAATGCGGCACCTCCTTCAACTCCCCCTCGGGCGTGATGTTCCAAGCCCAGCGTACGAATGCATGCTTGACGATATCCGGCGCCTGACCGGGACAGATCTTAGCTTCTAGCATCATCGCCGCATGCACGATCTCTGCGTCATGCTGAGAGAAAATGAGTGACGGGGGCGTGAGTTGGAGGATCGTTTCTGCGTTGGAGTGGAGGATGACGAATCTATCGGTAAAGAGCTTCCAGGTGGTGACGTCTGGTGCGGTCCCAGATTGAGCCTGGGAGGGCGTGGATTGGAGGCTCGGGTTTTGCGCCATGGGTTGATTGCGCTGTGGGGTTTTTACGTGCTGAGGATGGCCTGAGTGTTGGGATTAGGAGGGGGTTGTAGTCGTAGTTGCGGCTTGGGGGTTGAGAGAAGGCCTTGAGTTGCCAGCAGTTTTCTGGAAACCCGATTGGCTGAAAAGGTGTGGAAAGGAGTGAGTGAAGGCGGTTAAGATGCACTCTGCCATAGGCACTTTAGTACTGGCCTTGATATATCAAATAGAGACGAGATGCCCGACGGCTGCAGGTGAGAGACGGTCGAATTGCTCGAATCTATCACCACTCCTTCCAGCTTCAAAGCCGCTTACCATTAGCGGGTTGAGCACTCCCCAACCATATAGCAATGCACTCGTTTTTACGCCGTGCTCTTCTCCGGCGCTGTTTCATCGCTGCTCCTCTCAACAGTAGCCTCGACCTTCTCCGTCATCAACTCCTTCACACCTCTCATGCACCCTACACCCACAGTCGCCAGCACCACGAATGGAACAATGCTCCACCAGCCCAGTCCATACGCTTTCGCATAAGACCGGTAGCTTGCCTCCCAAGCTGCTCTCATTATGCCCTCATTCGCACCCGCGATGCCCTGACCTCGGACAGTGGACGCCGTTCCTTCGCTCATCGCTTCGAGAAGGGAGGAAACGGAAGATGCAGGGAGACCAGCGGCGACGGCTGCGGAGCTGACGTCGGAAGCGTAGTGCGAGTTGAGGCGGCCGTTGATGATGGCGTTGATGACCGCTGAGCCGAATGCGCCACCGATGGCTCGAGCTGAGAATGCTAATCCCGTCGCAGTAGATAAAAAAGCGTGAGGTGCTGTAAATTGGACACAAGCTACAAGAAGCGTCAGAGGCCCAGATTGGCCGATGCCAGCCAAGACTGCGAAGACGATCTGGGGGGTCGACCAAGCGGGGCGGATGCAGGCGTAACATATTGTTACTATGAGAAAGACTCCGAATGTAGCGATCAAAGGCGACTCTGTGGAAGGGACGATAATCAGCATGGTTTGTGGACGTTGTGGTAAAGCGACTCACTCAGGTCCTTGAATCTCGTCGCCCACCAGGTGACGACCATTGAGAACGCGATGCTAGGGATCTGGAATGCCAGTTGGCGGATAGCGATGGACCAGGAATTGTCCTCAAATCCCAGGTTCAAAATGATCTGGGGCGTGATGGAGTTTACTGCAGAGTAGAAGATCCATCTGATCGCACGGTCTATTAGTTGTCTGACTTTAGTGTCCACAGGGGAAGCTTACCCCTCGACCGCAAAAGCAAATGTCGCCAACCAGAAGTTAGGGCCGTTACTGAAGAACACGTGGGCCACCATACCGTCCGTTCGCCCCTTCCACTCTGTCCTCAATCAGTATATATTCTGCAATGAGTGGTTGAGGAGAAACGCACCGTATACGCCGAATGCAATAAGCAAGACAATTCCTACCACCAAGTTCGCGCATACATGGGGATCACTCCATGCGTATGTTCCCCCTGCCCAATTTAGGGCAAGAAGCATAAGGGTAGCGCTAGCGATAAACAGGAGGCTGCCAATAGGATCACAGGCCCAGGTCCACTCTTTAAAGCTCATCTTTGGATAATCGGTGCGTTTCTTGGGCCAGTAGAAGGCTAGTAGGCCGACTGAGGTGAAACCATGGAATGCTGCCTGAATCCAGAATATATTTCGCCAGCCTGAGGGATTGACATTCGTGACGGCCCCTGCTCCCAGACCACCGACGCTACAAAAAGTCAGACCACGCATCAAATTTGCATCTGTGACCGAATATTCCGCTCTCGATCACCCTATGAAGGGCACAATGTACTCACAGTCCGCCGATTGCGCCACCCATGTAAGAAAACCAGTTCGCTAGCGCCCTATATTTTAGTGGCAGGATTTCCGAGGGAATAGCTTGAACGATCGATATCGTAGAAAGAGTAACGCCAATCAGAATGCCACCTCCGATGAGCGTGTTCATATCCGTAGCTTTGGCACAGACGATGCTACCGGCAAAGGCGACTAAAGGCGGAATTGAGGCAAATAGTTTGCGATCGAGCACATCAGAGAGGCGGCCCACGAGGGGAGACAGCACGGATTGCATAAGGAGAGGACCCTGATCGTGTCAGCCAGCTTTCAGAAAGTCTGACCAGCAATCCTGGCATCGATGTGGGGACACGAATAGGATCATTTACCTGTATAATCCACCCTGCTATTGCAGGTTCGCCTAGATCGCGGATGATAAATGCTATGACAGTGCCCGCTGCCGTGACGACGAACACTTGAGCCATGATGCTAATACAATGTGAGTATGCGAGAGCAGAGGCAGTAGAACACTTACGCCCAGGCGGTGATGAAGACTACGAGCCATGACCTCCATGTCAGGTTGATATGCGTCACGTCTTCGTAGGCTTCTTGCTCGAGAGGGACGATGTGGGCATCAACATCGTGGGATCTGTGTGCCGAAGGATTGGCAACGTTTTCCACGTTTGTGACCTCCTCTTTTGTATCCATGCTGGCTCTATCCGAACAGTGCAGGGGTGGACTGAAGATATTGAGATGCTCGATCCGCTTGCTCCAAGGGGTCCCAACTGACAGGCTATAGTAGAGCTAAATCGCGCAGGAGAGAAGGACAGAAGCGAGAAGGGATACTTGGGCCGATGATATCTACATGGCGACGACCGCTTTTGCCGATCCCGCCTGGGGGCGGTCCAGCTGGAGAGCGGGTGCGTTCCGATCGGCAGTTGCATTTGAGGTCGAGAATGCCGGGCTAGGGCCTCTCACCGGCCCTTTTCCAGCGTCACTAGCCTAATGGTTTCCGGCGCTTGACTCGTGCGGGGGCCATCCTTGATGATCATTTGCTGGAGTTGTTGCGGGGGAGGTTTGGGGTAGGTCGGCATAACTTTTCTCCGAACCTCGGAGGGAGCCGCCCATTGCAGCTTCCACGGCACCTGGGCAGACTTCATCATCGCGCACAGCGATGTTCACGCATATGGCAGGCGAGGTCGACTGATCGGTCTTACTAGGCCGTGATGTGTGCACGACGGAGTGCGGTCGGCTTGAGGAGGTAGAGGCAGGCGCATTCGAAGCTCGGCGTGGAAAGCTTTGTCCAGCCCGTCGCCGACCAACCCTCCACCACCAAACACCGAAGACGCCATGGGTGCCGACGCTGCCGTCCTCAGCGGCCAGCTCGTCCCGTTGAGGACCAAGGACGAAGTGCGCGCCAGCCTCGAAACACACAGCGTCTACGTGGTCGAGATCTCCGCCCGCTATGCCAACCTGGTGAAGGAGTGAGCTGCTCATACCCTCCTTCGGTCGTGTTGTCGCCCTGCTAATGGCGCAGTGTTGTCCAAGCAGCTCTTCCGGCCTTCAAGTCAGCCGAGATATCGCACCTGCGCCGCGTGGTGCAATTCAAATACCTACCGCCGCATCTACAGAAACAGTTCTATCCGCCGGGAAGGCTGCAGAGAGGTGATGAGGATACCACCCCATTATCCTTATCTCCCACCTCTACCCCTCTGCCTCCCTCCCCAACAGAGGACGAGAGTATTGAAGACTCCAGTACTGAAGATGTGGATGCAGTGCGCTATTTCATCCTCTGCCCGACTCGCTTCCTCCAGCACGCCGAGCTCTTCGCCACGCTTCGTGAAAATCCTCCCTTCAATACGCTCAAGACCCCGCCGAGGATATTCTATGTGACGGTTCCCGCGCTTGCTCCCACGTCGGCAGAGCAGGCAGAGCAATGGAGCGTGCAATACTGGCCCATCGCGTATAAGAACACGAACCCATACGGACCGCATCCGAGCCTTGTCGCACGGAACACGGCCGAGATCGAAGCCGAAGCAGGCGACTGGCTTTCCCTCGCAGAGTCGGCCGGCTGCCACATATCCCAGATGGAGCTGGGGGAGAGCATTGGCTGTGTGGTCGTGGACCGAACGCGCGGGACACCCGAGGTCATCGCCGTGGCAGGCGACTGTCGCTGGCGCTCTCCCAGCGGCGCCACCGAAGCCCACATCTACCCCGGGAACGTCATGGCACATGCAGTCCATCGCGCAATCGCTATGGTCGCCAAAAAGCGACTCCGACTTGCAGGTGCCGATCCGACGCTCCTCGACCGCTCGTTGTTCTGCGACATCCCCCTCACAGACATCGAGAAGCAATACTACGAACAAGACAACATCCCAGCGAACGGATATTTGTGCGTGGACCTGGACATATACATGACGCATGAGCCGTGCGTCATGTGCTCGATGGCTATACTGCACTCGAGGTTTAGGCGCTGCGTCTTCGGAAAGAGGATGCCGTTGACGGGCGGCATGACGGCAGACACTGCGGGCAATCCCAGCAATCCCGGGAAGGGTTTGCAACATGGCATGTTCTGGCGTCCGAGCGAGTTGAACTGGAAGTTTTTGGTATGGGAATGGCAGAGCAAGGATAAGGAGACGGAAGCGCGCATTAAGGATACCCTGCATGTTTAGATTTGGGACCACCGGATTGGTTTTGTTGGATAGGCTTTCTTAGCAAGACATAGACTACTGGCCCAGGCCTAGAGCATAAAATAGATTTAATTTCGCACTGGGTGCGAGGACATGACGGACACTGAGTACTTAAGCTTCCTACATACTTGATATTCAGTGAACTTCAGGGGCACGTGCTAACGCGACCCGCGTCGCTAGCGCGTCGATCCACTTCAACCTCATTCAGCATCACCCTTCAACGCCAGAATCTTCACCGCAACCATGCTCCCCGACGAGATCCTCGAGCAACTCAATAGGGAATTCCCATGCCGGGAAACACAGATCCACCAGCTGGCTGCACTCTACTCTGTCCGCTACCACATCTCCCAACTTGTGACGACTCGCTAACCTCCTCCAGCAGCATCTTCCCTCCCCGCCTCTCCTCGTCGCCCACGGACTGACCGCAACCGGGAAATCCTCGATCGTTAAGTCGTACCTTCAGCTATCGTCTCTTCCTTTCGCCGTTGTCAAGTCGCGAGAATGCATAACGGGACGGCATCTGCTTGAGCGAATTGTTGCGTCTTGTCTCGATGCGCTGGACGAGTACGACGATGAGCGGACGGATAGGAGACCGTATGCGCGGACGGAAAATCTGAGTAGCTTAACTGTGAATTTGCAGAAGATGCTGGAGGGGAAGGGGAAGTTTGTGCTTGTGCTAGATGGGATTGATAGGCAGAGGGAGGCTCCGCCTACGCTGATGGCTGCTCTAGCGAGGTTTGGGGAGATTGTGAGTCTGCTTTCTTCATGTGGTCATGATTGTCCTTTAACTCTCCCTTCATTTCACCCAGCTTCCATTAGCAGCTCTGCTAATACCTCACAGATCCCCAACCTCTCCGTGATCCTCATAACCACCCTCCCGCAAACACACGCCCTCCACAAACCCGGCATCCCACACCTCCAGTTTACGCCCTACCCGCGCTCCTCTCTCCTTACCATCCTCTCCCAACGACCCCCGAACATCTTCCTCACACCACCATCTACCGAGAAATTCCCAGACTACACACTTGACCTCGCCGCCGAAGACGACGCCTGGCTCTGGGGTCGTTTCCTCGGGGCAGTCTATGACTCGCTATCCAAACACACGGGACGCGATCTCGCAAGCTTCAAGAACTGCGCCATGAGGCTATGGTGGCCGTTCGTGGAGCCCATCGTTGCCGGGCAATTCGGGACGCGAGATTTCAGCAGGCTGATGGTCAACAGACGACACCTGTTCCAGCTCGAGGATAGCGTTCTAGATCGCATCATCCCCACCTCCACACAACTCTCATCCACCGCTCCCTCAGGAACAACGCTCCCCACAACCCCAAGCACAAAGCGAAACACCCGCACAATCACCCACTCCCTCCCCTACTACACCACCTACCTCCTCATCGCAGCCTACCTCGCCTCCTACAACCCCTCGCGCACCGACATAACCTACTTCATGAAGCACACGGACAAGCGTCGCAACAAGCGCCGCGCCTTTTCCTCCACCACGGCTTCCAAACACCGCAAGATCTCGCGGCATCTGTTGACACCCAGCCCGTTTAGTCTTGACAGGCTACTGGCCATTTTTAGGGCGCTGTTGGATGGGACTGTGCCGCAGTTGGCGGATTTGTTGACACAGATTGCGACGCTGACGAGCTTGAGGTTGTTGGTTAGGGTGGGGGTTGCGGGGGGGAGTAGCGATGTGTTGGATGCCGGCGCGAGGTGGAGGGTGGGGTTTGGGTGGGAGTACGTGAGGAGTTTGGGGAGAGTGGTGGGTTTGGAGGTTGGGGAGTATCTTGTTGGGGGTGTGGATTAGGTAGGTCACCCGGCCTTTTTAGATAGCAGCTAGTATATTCCACTGCCATAATCTTACATAACCCCAATGGTTGTGCAGTGCTTATTTAGTACTTATGTACCAAGCCTTCCTCCCGATGTCCGTCCATCTACGAACTACAACTACACTGCATCATGCCCTTATACTTTGGCACATCGCCGCAGAACCTCTCTTCCTCACCCTCATTCCATCCCCAATGCTCGTTGAACGGATTCAGATTAAGTTTCATTATCTCGGGCAGGATGTCCCGCTCTCCTTTCTTCTCCACGCGCTCGATCAGTTCGTCGAGGATCCAGGAGCGGGGGACAAACTATGTCGAGTCAGCCAATGCGTCCTACTAAAGAGGGAAGGACAGGAGATAAACATACCTTTGGATTCACCCTATGCATAGCAGCCTGCCGCGCCTCGTCCTTCCCCTCACCCCAGTCTTCCTTGACGCGAGCGCCCCATTTCTCGAGCCACTTCGCTGTCCGCTCGCGGCTCTCGGCTTCCTGACGCGGTGCTTCGCCGGAGCGGAAAAAGCGGCCTGCGACGTCTTTCCTGCTCTGCTCCGTTTCCAGCTCGGAAAGCTTGAACGCTGATAGCCTGCGGAAGGCATGGTGGAAATCTAGCTCGTACGCCTCCAGGAAATCCAGGAGCTCGGAGAACAGGTCCTCGAAATCGGATTCCTTGTGCGATTTGAGACCAAGCCGTGCGGTCATGAGGCGCTTGTACTCGTCCATGAAGACGGCTTTGTACTCCTCCCCGCACCGGTCGATGATGCCTTCCGCCCGCTTAACTAGCTCGTCAGCCTGCTCCTCCGTGACACCCTTCTCGATGAAGGTCTCGGAATCCACATCCTTCCCCGCGCCCATGAGCTCACCCAGCGCCTCGCCTAGCCGGACTATATTCCACCAGATTATCGTCGGCTGATTCCGGTACGAGTACCGCAGCATGTGGTCATCATGATTCGGCGTGTACATCGGATCAAAGGTATCCAGGAAAGCGAAGGGACCGAAGTCGATCGAGAGACCCAAGATGGATGTATTATCCGTGTTGAGCACGCCGTTCATGAAGCCATACGCCTGCCATTTAGCCACTGTGAGGGCGTTAGCGCGCAGGATGGCACGGTAGAGGCGCGTATAGCGGTTTTCTTCCTCCAAGCCCTCGCCTTCGACTGTATCCTTTGGTATTCTGGTTTTAGTCTGGGTGTGTGCTGTTTTTGCGTCGCCAGAGGGGAGTTTGGAGGGGAGGTTTTCCCAGCCGGCGTAGACGTGCTCGGCGGTGTAGTCGGCGAGCTGGCGGAGCAATTTGCGGTCGCCGCGCATACGGGGGAGGTCGAAGGTGCCGAGTCTGATCCACGATTGTGCGAAGCGAGTTACGATGGCTCCGGGCTCCAATCTTTCTCTCCTGACTTTGCTGTCTTTACAGAGTGTGAGGGCCAGCGCTCTTGTGGTGGGTATGCCAATCGCATTGAGGTATTCCGAGACGACGAACTCGCGGATCGAGGAGCGCAGAACAGCCTTCCCGTCTGCGAACCGCGAGTAGGGCGTTCGTCCTGCGCCTTTGAGCTGGATCTCGTAGCGCGTGCCGGATTGGGGGTTTGTGGATTCGAACAGGGAGATTGCGCGGCCGTCGCCGAGTTGGCCGGCCCATTGGCCGAATTGGTAGCCGCCGTAGCATTGGGCCCACGGGTATATGCCGCCCTTTTCTGCGTGCTCTTTTTCATCCCAGAAGATTTTGTTTCCGGCTACGAATTCCTTGAACTCTTCGGATTGTGCTTCCTCCTCTTTGAGCCCGATGTCCTGTATTGCGCGCTGGCTTACGCATAATAGCTCCGGATCTTCGGTCTTCTCTGGCCGTACATATGTATATAATGCGTCCTTTACTAGACGCGGTCCGAGCTGTTGTCGAGGTGCATTGTGGGAATCCGCGGGGGAGGCGAACGCGGGATCAGCGGGTAGGTTCCGGGTGAAGACGTTCGATTTCGGCAAGTCTCGCAGGGCGTACGAGGCATTCGGGCCCGGCGTCCCGTTGGGAGCAGAGTTCTCAAGATGCGCCATGAGTTGGGATAGACGCATAGAGCTCGTGAAGTTGCGTGCGGAGCCTCCGATATTCCAGGCGTTTCCGGGGAATAGCACGAATCTGGTGCTGAGTGTCCGCAAAAGCATGGGCCGGTACGCAAGAGGAGATGAAATAAGGCGGAACGGGCAGATGGAGAATTAGAAGTTATAGAAGAGGAGTTGACGCCTCCGCTGTCACAATGATGCGGAACCAATGGCGTCATGCCTCGGAGGAAACGACGCCGCTATCGATAAGAAATTTCGCGTCTAACTCGAGCGCTTCGCAACTTGTGAACGTCCCGCAGGCACAACACACGTCCACTAAATACCTCCACGGCTCCCCCTCCGCCGGTCAACTCTTGGCCGAACTCCAAGGATGCACAAGCCTCTCCAGGCCGCAGGGGATTAATCTTCGTACAGACAAACCTGTCACTGCTGCTCCGCGCATCCTATAAGACCAGCCAAAATCAATCCCAGAAGTACTACACCCACCACACCCCCCAGGACGACCTTTGCCAACTCTGAGCTAGCAAGCACTGAGAGCCCTGCCCGTCATGGATGGGCGTGAGATTCCGGGATTTTACTTCGACAAAGAAAAGAAAAAATACTTCAAAATTCAGAACCCGCATACGGTGCCACCTCCGGGTTCGAAATACTCCCTAGAGAACGTCCGGAAGGAGCAAAAGAAGGAGAAAGCCCTGAAAGATGAGGCAGCGCGTTTGAGCAAATGCCGGAAAGAGACGGTCGTGAGAAAGTATTCAAGGGATTTCTTGACACGGGCAAGCCTAGATAGGGAGATTGGCTGGTAAGGAGGCCATCATTAACGCCTGTGAAAAGCCGTATTCGAAGGCCTTCAGCAGGTTGCGTGGAGCCGAGATAAATATGTATGCTGACGTTCAATTCTACTTGCGCAGCAGAAGGAGATCGTATTATCTGCAGAATGTATGGCCAGATGCTTGTGCTTCTGGTTTGCAGCATCGACCTCAAAAGGTCGTCGAGCGACCGGAAGAAGCCTCGATTCGCCTCTTCGACCGTGATCCAGCGACGAAAACACTTTATGCAGTCTATGGCGAAAACAGAATCAAACGGCGACGACTCAACACTCCCGACGGCGTGCCGCTTCCGAGCGTAGATCTCGACTTGGGGGACTACGGCGACGCTGTGCCTCTGAACGAGTACTCTTTCGAACCCTGGGATGAGCTGGCTCGACTTACGTCTCCGATATCGTCGCTCAATTATCTACCTGCGTCTGGGGCCTTAGCGGCGACAACATATGGCTCGGATAGGCCTCCAGTGGTACGTTGACATGCAAGCAAGTCTTGACTGGCAATAGCCACCCTGAAGAGCCTCAATAGATGAATACCCAATCTGCCTGACAAAACAATTGCTAATCCATATGCGATCTTCGCAGGTCTATCTGTCTGATCCTGACCGAGATGGACCCTACGTAAACCAACAGTTTACGCCAAAAAGCTGTACGGCGATCTGGGGTGCCGCATCACGACCGGAAACCTTCGCTCACAGTGACACTGTTCCAGCAACGCAGACGGAGAGCCTGGCCGTCGCTGCATCCCATTCGCTGCTCCTCTTCACGCGCTCACCATCAGGATCCTGGGACTCCTCTACCGTGCTCCATTCCGACGCAGATATACTCGCTGTCGACTGGCTAAATCCTGCGACGATCGTCCTCGGCTGCCGTGATGGAAAGATCCGTCTGTATGACACGCGATCAAACGGTGTAAGTACATTCCTACGCTTTGAAGCACGCCAGGATCACTAATCCACATCTCCAAACTCAGTCTTCACATATACTCACTCACCCGTACCCCGTCTCTCGATTGCGGCGCGCCGACGATCTTACCCGCATTCTCTGCGCAGGCCTCCAGGATAGTCTATTCCTGTATGATATTCGATTCTCTCGCAACAAAGGCAACCAACACTACAGCGAGCAGTACTTCCAATCGCTGAATCCAGAAATTCGTTACAGCAGAAAACGCCGAAGATTGAACCGTATCACGTCCAAGGGGTGGTCTCAGCCAATTCTGAGCTTCCAGCAGTCGAATCCTGACGATCTAGAGCTAGATATGGACGTCGATCCGAGACTAGGCCTAATAGCCGCTGCACAGGATCCGTCGACGTCGAGTGCCGTTGTTAGGGTACACAATATGTGGACGGGAAAAACAGTGAAAGAATTCCGGCACGACGGCGGCAAGGATAAATCCGCTGAGAGTAGGATACGATGTCTGAAGTTTATGGAGGGGAATGAGTTTGGCGATATAAGTCTGTGGGCGACCTGGAACGGTGGAATTGCGCGGTTCGGCTGGTAATTCCGACCTGACGAAAGGGTGCTGGATCCCTTCTGGACGAAATGTCGTCATCCCGTTGTTTCTGAACCGTGGATATCCTTCCACACGGTTGAGGTCCCCTCCTAGAGTTCTTTGATGTCCGCTGGGTTCTCGCGGCGAAGTCGTTGCTACCGGTACTTCTCGAGGACGTACGCCCTTCTACCTAGCAGCCTTTCCCTCTCAACCCTGTAAAGCATAATGCGCTTTACGGCGACAAACTGCGTATTGCATCTACTACGCGGAAGCATTGAAGCACTCCAGGGCTTTTGCGCGGTCGCGTGGCACAAAGCCCGATATTATGTGACGTGCCTCGAGAGTCGTCATATCCTACAAGTCCATGCGGTCAACCTGACATCACCGGCTAAGCGCTCCGGCTATGCTGTCATGGTACCACTGTCAAACCTTGGAATCACTCCATCGTCGTTTCTGCAAGGATAGGAGCCTAGTTTTCGTTGTCATGTGGCGGTACAGTTACGTGGCGGTGACGGTGATGTTTGTGTACCTAGGTACCGTTCTCTGCCCATAAGAACTCGATCTTCTCCACGACTACTCTTCCGTCTTTAAGCAAACACCACCTTGCGCATCTCACAACCTGTACCCACCCTCATCTTCTGGTAACCCTATCTTCCATCGGACATTCCCCTTCAAGCACCCAAATCTTCAACGAAACCTACGCGATGGAGCGGCGCCCTATCGATGGCCCTGTTGACGGACCCGTCCACGACGACCGCGAGCGGCCTACCGGACTCCTCACACGCTTCGTGCCCGACAAGCTCAAGCACTCGGCTCTCTTCCGATGGTTCCTCCGCCTGACCCGCGTGCTCCAATTCATCTCTTCCGTCGTCTCTCTCGGCATCTTCTCCCAGCGTGTCTACAAGGTCTATCGTTTGGTCAACTCGATTAAGACCCGTCGCGGCGTCTCGGGCTCGTACGGCGCTGTTGAGGGCATTCTCGCCGCGGCTGTCCTGTACACCCTCATCACCACCTTACTCTCTTGCATCAAGCGGAACAGCAGCCCTGGATCTAGGCGGTTACGCTGGCTGTGGGTTGTGCTCGACATTGCCTTTGTGGGTGCCTTCATTGCGGTCGCTGTCATTACTTCTCCAAACGGCGGGAACGCTGGCCCACGGCATTGCTACTCTGCTGGACACCTTCGCAATGAGGACAATGTCACGGGCGCAACGGCGAATGACAAGGACGACTCGTGCAATCTGCCTTGGGGCACTTTCATCCTGGCCATTATCAGCACGTAAGTTTTCGAAATCAGCCAGCGCCATCGTTCTCAGGACTGACGCGTTGTATCTAGTCTTCTTCACGCCATCACCGCCGCCTTCCACGAGGTTAGAGACCACCGCCGCAGGGCTAGGCTTTCTGCTGTCGAAGAAGAGAAGGCCGTTCACCATGGGCATGCCGGAAACGGACGTGCCGGAAATGCGCCGCCGGTGGCGGCTAACGGTCGATATTAGGAGGCCGAGAAGCGTTATGCTGGTGCGCTGCATTTAGCGAGAGATGACGAACATTGACGGGGAGGAAAAAGCCAGTGACGACATACTCACTGCATCTCCTATTGGGTTCGGCTTCAACATCCGCAGAGCGATCTTTGGTTTTCCATACAGTGACCATTGCAATAGTAGCCCAAGTGACCCATTCACTGTTCCCCTAGTGTGATCTACCAATCCCCGCTTGTGCCTGGCTAGCCGTAGGCCCATTTTGGGTCCCAAAGTAGACCGTTTCAGGGCGCCAATCGTAGATCAAGTCGAGATCTGGCCAGAGGCTGTCCCAGCGCCCGCCACACCCAGTGACGACAACGATTGTCCCAAACTCTTTCATTTCACGCCGGAAAGAAAATAAAACCCCCGACCTACTCCTGGGAAAACTAAGGGTAGGCTGTCAAACGAAGAGTCTCACGTCTCCTAAATGTAAGGCAATCATCACACCATCTTCAGCACACGGCGTAGAACACCCACCTGCGAACTCGGCTACCTTACACTAACCGCAGGAGTCGATCTTCTGATAGCAAAGAGTCAGGTGAATCTACAATCGGTCTTCGCGTGAGCAAATGCTCTGTAGGGAACGGGGCATAGTGGATTCTTAGGAGTCCGGACAGAAGTGAGGACCGCGACGTATCCCTATGCTAATAATCAGAGGCGCAGTCGATGCGAATGTGCAAAGCCCATGCGTGATGTCTTCCCCCTATTATCAACGCCACACGGCTCGCCTTACACTTGGCGGAAGCTGGTCGGTGTTGGAGATCCTTAGCGAACGGCACGCACGGCACGGCTTCCTCTTGGCGAACGAGTAGCCCCCACGGAAAACAGGAGCTGCGGTCCATTCGGTCAAGATCGCAGGCTTTCGGTTTCTTGGCTAGTACGCACGCAAGATTGGCGCCGCGGAGGGCTGCAGAAACAAAATGTGGCTGTTCCCTGCTTTTTGCTCGTGGCTTTGCTTTCTGCTTCCTCTCTCTCACACACTTCTTTTTGGGTTTCTCTTACTTGAGACCGTTTTTCTTGTACTGTCGCTTTAATATTTCTTTTTGTTTGGGGTCTACTTAGCACATACACTCTTTTAATTCTGTGTCGCGATGCATTTTCCAACAGCTACTACCGTCCTCGCGCTCGTATTCCTACACACGCCCTCCACGCTCGCCCAATGCGAAGCCCCCGTCCCCTGCCAGGACCCCGTCCTCAACGCGCTCCAATCTTCCGACTGCCAAACCTACCACGCCTTCCTCGCGCGGGGCTCCGACTCCGGCTACCCAGGCCATCTCGGCTCGCTCATCCGCCTCGTGTGCGAAACGCTCACGGGCAATCCGCACCCAGATACGGATCCCGATGCGTCGGATGTATCGTGCGGATATGAGAATATTGTGTATCCGGCGAACAGCACGTACGCGGGGCAGGAGATGTGGTGTTTGAGCGCGGCGAAGGGGGCCAATGCGGGCCAGCTGCAGATGAAGGAGTACGCGGAGCGGTGTCCGCAGAGCAAGTTGATTCTGCTGGGGTTCTCGCAGGGAGGGAGCGTCGCGTTGGATGTGCTAGGTGGAGGCGGAGGCCCGGCGTTTGAGTGCGTGCAAGCTGATAATCCGGCTATGGACCCGGAAACATCACCGGGGTCGAATAGTAAGCTCCTTTCCCTCTCCCCCTCCTCCCCCTTCCACACTGAGATCTAACACTGCCGCAGTTGTTGCAGCAGCCATCTTCGGCGCCGTCCGCCGCACCGCCAACCAACCCTACACCGTCAAAGGCGGCAAGGACTACAACGGCACCGACCCACGCAACGGCACGCAACTCGACGGCCTCAACGCGTTCGCCGACAAGGGCCTCCTGCGCGAGTGGTGCAATATCGGGGATCCGATTTGTGCCGTGGGCAGCTCGCCCGTCGATGTCGAGCAGCATTTGAATTACTTTAAGCTGTATGATCAGGAGGCGGCGCAGTGGCTGGTTAGGACGGCGACGGGTAACGAGACCGTGGTGGTTAGTGTGACAAGTAGTAGGGTGCCGACGAAGACGCCAACGGGGACTAAGACTGGGGCGGCGAGGGCGACTGCGACGGGGAGGGGAGGTGCGGATGGGGGTGCGGACACGCAGGGGAATCAGGTGCAGGATAAGGAGGGAGGTGCAGGAGCGGTGGCGGCGATGGGGTATATCGTCGTGGGTATTGTTGGCATGGTTGTAGCACTGTTGTAAGATGACCAAGAAGACAACATATCCGATACTCTTTTACATTCTGCAGGATGCCAGTCGCGCCAGTCATCCCGCACACACTACGCTACGTTTACCAAAACGCCTAGATTTCTCAAAGGACGCCAATCAAATGGAGAACCGATAGCCGTAATTGCGAGACAGGTTCAGAAAACCATGGACGTTAACACCTCCGACCGTGAGAGAAAACCGAACCACGAATGAGGACAGCACCTCAAAAACGCAGTCTACAATGCATCCAGCTTCACCGTGTTTTCAGGCCTACCAACCGATCCATCACACTCGCCTCGAACACCCTCCTCTTTCTTACCCTCAGAGACATCAGGGACATCCTCTCCACCGTCCATTCCAACGACCTCGGGAGACGAATCCGGCGTATCAGGAACATTGTACTTCAAGCCATTGCTGGACTTGTCCTTGATAGATTTGCTCGCCTCCTGCTTCTGCTTGCGCTCAGCCCACCAGCGCTCCTCATCCGGATGCAGAGAGCCGGGGAAGAACGTCTTGAGGAGCTTCTCGCCATAGCCAGGATATGTCTCCTCAAGCTCCTGGAGAGCGTCCATTGCCTTGTTCGGATGAGAGATGGTATGGTCGACAGTGGCAGGGATACCATGGGCTCGAGGAGTCCAAGGGAACGAAGCGATGAAGATCGTGGAGATAGTCCCAAGGGCCATAGCTGCGAGAAGGTACCCAGCGTGAGCCCGGAGGCGCGCAGCCAGGATGGTAAAGATAAACCAGCCCACAGTGACACCGCAGACAACCCAGCCCTCGCCCGTGCCGAACCAGTCGTAATTGGTGACTGCAGCAACAGCGAGCTCCTCAAGATCCAGGCTCTCGGAGTGAAGGCTCCGAATAATAAAAACGTGCCGATGTCCACTCCCACGCATCAGAGCATACACGCCCTTCTTCGCGCCCTCCCGACGCGCAGTGAACTTCTCAGCCCGCCACACTGGCATCGTCACCACGAGGTTCGAAAGCGTAAGGCCGAACGCCGTGAGCATGAGCACGGTGGGGTCGCGGTACATGCACCAAGGCACAGCAGCGACGAGGATCTGCACGAGCGCGGTAATGTTTCCAACGTCGAACAGCGCCGTGGGGAGTCCCGAGCCGACCTGCGACGGCCGTCCGCCTGTGCCAGCGTAGAAGATAGAGACGCTCAGGCCGCTGGTGCCGCAGCCGGCCTGCTTCTCCAGGTTCCGAACGAGGCGGGAGAGCAGCCAGGACCGGTTCTTGCGCGATTCGCCGGACTGCATGTTCATGAGTGTGCAGTCGAGCTCGGGGTCGGGCATCAGGCCGCGCTGGCCGGAGAAAACGTTTGTCAGGGCTGAGAGCATATAATTGAGCCAGCTGAAGCTCAGGGGGAGAGCGTAGTCTGAGTTCTCGGATGAGCCGGTGATGACTGCGAGTGCTTGGCGCAGGATTGGGTCGCCGAGGGCCATGAAGACGGGGATTAGGGAGGCCAATGGCTGGCTGCTGGCATTCGCACAGACTGTTTTGGATTCAGGTGTGGGAATGAAGAGGAGGGCAGCCAGGAGTGTCACTGTAGCGCCGACGGTGCCGTAGTACTTTCGGTCCATGTTGGGAAGCTAGATGGTGCTGCTTCAATCTAGGTATTTGGCACCGTTGTGTGTTCGGAGTCAAGCGGGAGTTGTGCCGAGTTTGCTGTTGAGTGTCGAAGGAGCAATTTGAGTGGTCGAGAAGATTTTATAGACAGTGGCACCGATGGATCCCTGAGTTACAGCTATCTAGCGGCAGGGTTAGTGAATTAAAAGGCTCGCGAGATGTTTACTCACTTGCTTGTCAGTGGCCTGATTGATTGCAGGAAGCTTCGTTAGAGCTAGCAAGCCCTAGCGAATCATTTCCCTAAAGGTTTGTCAGTATACATACTACTCGTCCGCGTAGGGAACGCAGATTATACCTCAAGCGTCCATATTCGCAACCCTTCTCGTGGTGGGTGCGACCAGCTTCGTCCTCGAAATAGGCACCGCAGCAATCACGACGGCAAAACCATTGATACCGCTTTTTAAATTCAGGAATCGAAGCATTGTCTCTGGATGGTGGAACTGCCTCTGCATTGCAGGTTGATCTGTTCTCCTGATGTTGGTGATCAAATTGATCCTGATTTGTTTGGAAGCTCAAAGAGCATTCGTCCGATAAACAGAGATATGGGCTGAACGCCGCTCTTTCGTAGACGTCGAACTCACCGCGGGTGCAGTGTGGTTCAAGTTCGAGCAGACATGAGGCATGAAGAGAGGCCTCGGGGAGCCAATGCCACTGCGGTCTCTGGTGTGTTTGCCATGTGATCTCATACTTCCAACTCGGCACTGTGGCCTTGGGCTCGTTCACTATCTCGTAGCACCGGCTCTTGACTCGTGCAGGAGAAATATTGGAGAAGTTGAACGGTTTCCCTTCGCATTCAGGGCCCTGGAGATCGACGAGGTCACCAATCTCAAAATCCGGCTACAAAAGATCAGATCAATCGCTAGCGGAGGATGTGAATGCCGGCGTTACCTTATCCGGGTGCGCAAGCCCTTTTTCCTGAATCAAGTTTTCAAACATCATCTGATACTGATGTTAGAACTATCAAAATAATAGTAAAGCCAGTGGTTGTGCACATACTGTGAAGTCTGATATTTCCGCCGACTTAGCATTTGTTGGATTCCCATTCAGCAGTGCAGTAATTTGATCCAAAACGACCTTTGCGAATGTTCTCCATTTCAAGTACGCGAAGTCTGAAAGTTTGAGATGATTCAGGAGCTTCATAACTCGAGACCTCAGTATCTGGAAGCGGAGCCTTCTTCGAAAACCATCTCCAGTAGTATCGATCTCCCCGGCGCCGTCGCACACGCGGCATAGGACCAGACCATTCCCCATTTCGCACTCACTACATCCTCTAGAACCGCAATCGCAAGGAGTCATGCTAGATCCATGGCAGCAAGGGCAGTCGATAGTTGGTAGTTTTATCTCGCTTTGGAGAAGAGTCGCCAGGACTTCGATTTGTGCCCTAAGTAACGGCGCAATGCACTCTACAGAATAAAAGCCGTTATCCCGTAACTTTTGGTCAGAGGAAGACTCCGGAGGTTTGTAGCCGAGATCTGATGAAGGTCGGAGTTGTCGCGCGTCAATGTAGGGAGGGAACCCCCCGGCGTAAGAAGGCACATCATGCGGTCTTTTCTTGAAATTTAACTCAACTCCTCGCCACCCAGAGAAGCCACCAAAATCCCACCGGACTCGATATTGCCACTCTCCACAGGGGTTTAGAAGCGCAGGATACTCTATGCGGCCGGTCGTCTTGTGCGTAATGCACACTATGTCGCCGTCTTGAAGATGAGGCTAAGCGTATGAATTATTAGCCAGTCTTGAATGAGTCAGGACGTGAACACTTACATAGCCTGGAAGTTGGGCTCTCTCCCGAGTAATCATGGCCCAGAGCCTCTTCCGAGCATCATTCTAAGCAGTGCATTAGAATTGGTAATAATTACGGCGGGGTGGAACTTACCCATTCTGGTACTTTCCGCCATGAATATCCGCAAATCGAGCTCCAGGTGCTATCCAATGCATCTCGGAACATCTCCCAGTCTTGTATGGCCTGCTGCGCACTTTCCAATCTCTCCCTGACAGTCACAATGACGGCACTGATATCATTCGTTGCAGAGTCTCCCTCGTCTTGTACGAAATTGCCTAGAATCTCGATCTGTTTGGTGAGTAGGAGTTGCCGATGGATTTCGGCGTTCTCCCACCATTGTGCTCCAGCTGTCCACTCCTCGATAAAACGTGCATCGACCGCATCTTGATTCATGTCGCCCTGAAGCTCATTGTCATGAGCCTGGCCAGGTTCATTTTCCCATTCTTGAGCTTCTTGGTCTCCGACGTCCGTACTATAGCTTTTTTCATTTCCGGGTTCCGTCATACGTATATCAGTTTCCGGACTCGGTTCGGGTGAATGTGGCTCCCACTGACATAATCTGCCCAGCACCTCTTCCAGTTGGCTTTTAGTTGGCGGCATGTCAAGGAGCGCGGCAGCCGTGCCCATGCGCTCCAAGTCATCGGAAAGGGATTGCCTAGCGTCAGGACGCGTGAGCACAATGACCGGAGTATTAGGATTGATGCTTTCGCTGTTTCTTATGTAGGTGGTAACGTCCCTCCCGGTGATTGCGGACGACGGACTCTCTTGGGTTGAGAGGCACGCTACAATGACGATGTCGAAAGTAGTCCCCTCAAGCGCTTCATATACCCTGCAACGCATCTTTTCCAGCAGGGTCCTTAAGAGAATCTTTGAGACTTCCGACTCCCCACGGACGAGAACATTCAATGGCCGATAAGATCGTGCTCTGGCGCGTGAAAATTTCTCCATTACGTCATCCCAATGCTGCTCGGTCGTCTCAGGTATGGCTGCTAATTCAGCCACTAGTTCATAGTCGTCCTCGAGATGCAGGTCCTCTAGGCTATTATCTTCTAGTATCTGTAGTCCTTCGAACCCATGCTCATTGCTTCTCGAAGATGACATCTCTTCGCCCTCGTCATCTGGGTGGTTATTGCCTTTGCTCTCCTTCGTTCTCTTTGGCATCGATGCATTGGTAGCTTGTCCCGCATACCCGCTTCGTACCGCATCATTCGCGCGTGGGAGAGCGGACAAGGCCATCTCCTCTAGGTGTCGAGATACACGGGTTTTGAGGTTCTTGGAATATCGCATACAGAGGTTACAGACTCCGTCAACATCCCTGGAAGGCTGGCGAAACACATCCCTTAGGATCTCAAAGTTTTTGACGTCGATCTCCTTATGGTGGCATGTTTCTATATGTAGTAAGAAATCTGTTTGCGTGTCGTATTCCGGGTGATGGTCGGTATTGCATGACCATTTGACGCGATGCTGGTGAGTTTCGTGGCGGAACCACTCATCGCGGCTCGCGAAAAAGTGGTCCGGTAGGTCGCAATCATCGAACGTGCACACATATGGCTGGAGATCTTCAAACACATGTTTCCTGGATTTCCGTCAGCCTGGTTGGCCAGTGAGGTGTTTCTTGGTGACCTTCAAATAGCCCATTAGGCGCTGGTTCTTCTAGTACAGGATGAGAGAAGATCCCCTCTGCGAGTGACAAAGAAGAATACGGTGAATACATACTTCCAGCTGCGTTCTGAAGTGATGTTTTTTGCGATCAAGCAGTACGGACATTCGAAGCACTCTGGATGGTTGCCCTGCTCATCCGTTGGGCGAGTTGGAACGTTGACCTGCAGATCCTCTCCCGTATAGCTCGAAGCCATGGACGATTTCGATTCTGTGACGGAGGGAGCAGAGAGAGTAGGCGTCTCATTAGCTTCCTGAAGGAGGAGCGCAATATCATCAGGTCTGAGAGTAGTTGCCTTCGAGTGCAGTGTGAACTGACTGCTCGTTGCATGGCTTATTGCCACTCCAGCCTCCATCGGCGGACTCGTGAAGTCCGTGTAAATGCCTGGGTAAATGGCTCCTGTTTTCAAGAGCTCCGATGCCGGTAGATGCCTTTCTCGAGGCTGCACACGCGCAGTATGCAAGCTCTCCTTATGATCTTCTCTGTATTTGAGAACCTGGCGGCGACGAGTGATCAACTTGCCCAGTCTGGTGGTAACGTTGAGATCAAGTGCTGGAAACTTGTCCTGCACATATAAAACGTCGAAATGCTGGTAGTAGGACTCAAGCGACGTTTTATGCTTGAGTCGGTCAAGCGACGCGGGCTTGCGGATAGGTATACGGTACAGACAGCCCACCGTGAACTTGATCGATTCTAGCAAGCGCGACATTTCTTGAGTGGGTAATTCTCCAGGTCTCGTAGCGATTTCTACTGATGTTTTCGTCGATGATGGAGCCTCAAGCTTCCTGCGATTCGAATGAAGAGATGTTCTGCTCTCTGTGCTGGAATCTGATGAGATCTCCCAGAGTGAATCATCTGATGATTGATCCTCCTTCGCTGGCGAGCCCGGGCATACCGAAGGGTCGTGGGCGTACTCCTCAAATGGCTGTCGCTCCGCTCGGATAAGAGAGGCTGCATTTGAGAGATTTCTTTCGAGAGTCTGGACTAGGCCAAGCACCTGTTCTCGGAGGAATGATGCTTCCCTCAACCGGTAGTCAAGGGAGATCTCATAGCGCTTTCCTCCATGGGCAGCGCCGACATTGCCCGCCTAAATCCTATACTTATCAAATTCGTCTTGTACACTCTCCGGCCGTATTTGGTCGCCGAAATCGCGGGCAGGGTGGTGCAGAGCATGAAGGAGACCCTCGAACGCGATGTAGCATCCCGCATGGGCTTCATATATGAGTGCCGGCTTCGATGCCATTACTCTGCGTGGAGAATTCGGGGAGGCGGAGATGGAGACAGAGACAAAGACGGGTTGGTAGATGTTTTGGAGCGAAAGAGCATTGAAGCGACTGAGGGGGGCAAAGAACTGAGGAGGCGAGGTGTCCCTGGACACAACGTTACTAGCGTTGAAAGTGGAGAGGGGAAGGTACGACCAGTGGAGACTCACCTCAACAGCACACTCCCCTCCTCGTTACCATGACCGTAACAGCAACATGTCAGGTATCGAGGTCACCGGCCTCATTCTTGCATCTTTACCGCTGGTCGTGGGCGCGTTGGAACGCTGTAGGAAAGGAGTGAGTACCAGTCATTCGCGCTGCCAGAAGCTAATCCCTAGTGCAGATGTCGATCATGCAGGACATGAGAAACTACGAATTGGTCTTCCAGGATATCTGTTCAGAATTCCGAGCATCGGTGTGCATATACATGCACTCATGCCATCGATTACTTGGACCACTCAACCTCCCAGACACGCGGATGAATGAGTTGTTAGAACAACGCAGTAGCGAGGCATGGTCGGCTCCGACGCTTAAGAGCGCGATTGAGCGCCGGCTCGGTCCAGATCATTACAGCGCATACCTCGCAATGACGAATAAACTCCACCGGAGGATTGCGAAGCTCTGCGAGAAACTGAAGTTGAATAGCCAGTTGAAGGTGAGCCGGACCTTGCTATGAGCGGAACACCGACTAACGTTACGTAGCCATTCTGGGTCGGAGATAGCGATCTAGTCGACGAAGAAGCCCGCCGGAAGTTCTTCGGTTTCCTAAACAAGGTCAAATTCGGATTCGGCACGCGGAGGTGTAAAAGATTGCTTCGCGCCATCGATCGAGATATCAAGAAGATTTCCGAGCTAACAACCGGAGCCTTCCAATTGGAGCCACTCCGAACCAAAAAGAAAATCCAGACTCAGTCTGTCTATTGGCAGAACGTCAGAGAGCAAGCTCAACGTCTCTTCGATAGTCTCAGCTTGCGTTTGCACCCTTGCTCTTGCAATCAACCGCACCAGGCGAACTTACAGTTGGACTTCCACCGGGGCGAATATGAGCTCGAAGGTACTAGGTTCACGTTTCTCCTGACGTTTGAGAGGTCTGCGGGCATCCCGCAAGCACTACCATGGAACTGGAAGGATGTCGAAATCGAATCTGCGTGTCTCCCAACGCAGTAAGTTGAGATCCTCTTAACACTTACGTAATTCTGACGAAGCACCTCAGAGTAGACGAACCCACTCCTCCAGCAAGAGAGCTTAAGAGGAAAAGGGGGACCTTCGGACCTTCCATTACCATAGTACCGCCGTCACCGAGACAAGCCCCACGCTCGTCGCCCGCCGCCCTAGCGAATAAGATAGATAATCTCTGCAAGGTAATAATGAACGGTCCGGCATGGGAATGTTGCCTAGGCGTGTTGGAGGACCGATCATGGCAGCATCGTATCTATTCGGTGACAGGACCTGGAAGCAGCAACCGAATTTCCGAGGTAATCTCTTTGAAGGAGGTCATCAGTGGCGGTCGATCCATATCCACGCGACAGAAGTAGGTATACGCATCCGCTGGTTCGTCAACCTCATGCTAACTGGTTAGGTGCACCCTCGCTCTTGCGCTCGCATCGTCCGTCCTGCAGCTCTACGATACCGCCTGGCTACCCAAACATTGGGATACCAAGAATATCTTCGTCTTGAAAGACCATTCCGGCGACTTCTTGCCTTCCGCATATGTCTCCCGAACATTCGCCTCTTCAGTAGCTTTGCAAGCAGACCCTCGCCCACAATGCTGCGTCAAGAACGAGAACGTGTTCGCCCTCGGCATCGCACTACTTGAAGTCGCATACAAAGCTCCTCTCCAGTCCTTAAAACGGCCCGAAGACCTAAACGAATTTGGAGCGGAGGACCTTATGACGAAATACAGACTTGCTGTTCGCCTGGCTGACAACGTGCATACTGTAGAAAGCCATAACTACGCGATAGCTGTCTCACGCTGCATTCGCTTCAAGTTCGATGCAGTCAGCTGCGACTTCTCCGATAAGGAGTTCCAGGAGCAATTTTTCGAGGGGGTGGTGGTTCCGTTGCGGGCGGATTGGGAGTTCGCAGCTGGCAAGTTTTGACGTTGTTGGTCGAGCTCGCAAAGTGTGCATTAGCCCAAGTAAAAGAGATGGTGGATGGAAAGGAAGACGGAGAACCTTAGACCTCGGGAAGACTACCGCAGTGCCAAGCCGCTAACGTTACGCTAAGCCTGTACTATCCACATGTCATTCGTGACAACGGATGAATCCGGGGAACTTGGCCGTAATGAGTAGAGAGACGAGCAACAGCAGTGTTCGATTCTTGATACTTTGCGGTCTAAACGAGCGTCATCGGCGCGATATATGTATGCTAGGAGTAAGGCATGTTGAAATGCGTAACCAAGGTGTCTTCATGACTGTTGAAGCCAGGGACACAGAAAATCAAATGCAGCCAATATTCCCAGAATCAATTTGATCCCCGATTTCCCACATTTCTTTAGTAATCGTCTCCTCGGGAGATCACCTCCTTGCAATTCGGCCGGAGCAGAACGGTCTATTAAGAGTGTGTCAGCAAGGTTCTGTGGTCTTCAACTCGTGGACCAACTCACATGTTCAAATTGTGCGACATACGAGCCAGGAATATCGACCAGCGGCGCATAGGACTCAACAATGCCATTCAAGACGAGCGATTTCATGCCAAGGTGGTAATGCTTCACGCCAAGGCGCTCAAGGTAACGTCTGGAGAAGACCAGAGTTCCGAAGTTCTCGTCGATCGTCTTCAGCAGCGACTTAGCGGAGGCATGATGAAGCCCAGCAGCGCTGGCATGCTCATTGCGCCCGTAGCCGTAAACTCCTACATCATCTCTGAGATAACCTTTGCCAGTGCTGCCGAAGGTTTCGATGGCGAATACATCGCCTTCTTCCATGCGTTGGGATGTTTGGGTCTTGACGAAGGGGACTTGTTTGTCGCCATGGATCTTGTAGCGCAGGATGTTATGGCCAGTTATGCTCCGAACCGCTTTGACAGGGATGACCTTTCGATTGAGCTCGACTTCGTAGCTCTCCATCACTTCTTGGATTGCCCCACTGATGTGATCGATCCGGGCGTCGATCCCAGCTTCCTGGGCATTTATTGAGCTTTGAACACGCTGGGTACCGTAGATTCGCTTACCTTGAGCCCAGTATTGGTGGCTGCCTTGACAGCCGCGAGCAGATTATCGTAGGCCGAATTGAAAGCCACGGTAAAGGCGCTATCAACAATCCTGCCGCTGACATGAACTCCGAAATCTACTTTCAGGACATCGTCGTACTGGAGGATAACCTCTTTGGCTCCAGGATTGGGAGTCCAATGAGCAGCTACGTTGTTCAAGCAGAGCCCAGTCGGAAATCCCATGCCGGCTTTGAGAGCGTCTCCGGTCTCAAGACCTTGGTGGTCGGTCAGTGCCCGAACGCCATCCTCAATCTCTTGGGCAAGCTGGCTCATGGCAATGCCGGGCTTTGCGATCGTCTGCACATGCTGGCGGACCTGGCGATGGACTTCGGCAGCTTTGCGATAATCATTCAGGAATTCGTCATCCATGTTGCTCAGGAGGGACAGATGACGAAGTTCTTCAGCCGTGGTGCGCCGAAGATTGTCATTGGCAGTGACATATTCGACAATCTCGCCCTCCGGATATCGCTGATCGGCAAAGAGGTTGGCGAGTGCAACCCTCGGAGGAGTCGACTGCTGTCCCGGTACCTTCTTTTTCTTCTTCTTGTTACTCTTTCTTTTCTTCTTCTTACCTTCTAGGGTTAGCTCCAAGTGTGCATTCACTTCAAGTTAGCTTACTATTGCTGGGCTGAGCACCGGACTTCAGGTCTGCTCCAATCTTGCTGTCGTCGTCGTCGTCCCCATCTTCGTCTTCCCCTTCGAGGGCACCATGAAGGAATCCACTTGCTGCGGCAAGCTTGGGAGGATTGGCGACGGCAATTGCAGCGCCTGCCGAGGACTCTGCTCAAGGTGTCAGCATAGCGTACAACCCAAAAGCAAGTACTCCTTTTTCCATACCATTCGGTCCCCGACGATGGCCATCTGGTGTCTTGGATCCCATGATTGGCTTCGACTCGCAGTCATAAGGTTCCTTAGGTAGTCGTTGATGCGATTAAAGGTCGGCTTACGAAGAGATCACAAGCAAGCCAGGTCGCCAGCATGTCTTGGCAGACGCCTTACCCTCTTAGGACTCGCAGCCGCCCGAACTTCGGCATGTGTTCGGAGCCCTTCCGAGCCGAGGCCTATCAAGACCCAGCAAGGCGCGCTCTCCACCACGACCGGCTCCGCAGCTATTTCGCCATGCAAGACGTCTACACTCGTTGCCCGCTTATCCACCCTATATCCCTCCTATCCGATCGATATCGACACCGCCGCTTTTGCGACGCTTTTGGATGACTTGGTCGCTCCCACTGACGGCGCGTAATTGAACCTGGTGATGTCAGACTCCGTGGGTACGTACCGGAACCGCAGGGAGATGGGGGAAGTTGGGAGGGAGCGATGCTAATGCATATGGGACTAGACCGAGTATTTAGCCATGCGCTCAACACGGTCAATAAGATCCGCACTGGATCGCAGAAGCCGCCGTCGGCGACGCGATTGAAGCTGTACGGACTGTATAAGCAGGCCATGGGTATATCTCATCTTGTCCTTCTCGCCGTCACCACATCTGACAAGGGCCAGAGGGCGATGTCGACGGCATAATGGAACGATCCGAAGGAGGCGGCGAGGAAGCACACCGCGCAAGGGAGAAATGGTACGTCGAGCGGGGCACGCGACACCGCATCTCCATGCCGAAATGCTGACAAGAAACCGGATAGGGATGCATGGAAGCAGCAGAACGGCCTCTCCCGAACCGAAGCCAAGCGCAGATACATCACCACCCTCATCGACACCATGCACAAATACGCCTCCCCCTCGCCGGACTCCCGCGAACTCGTCGCCGAACTCGAATTCGTCTGGGACCAAGTCAAATCGAATGTCCCCTCGTCTTCATCCTCGTCGCCTCTACAAACATTAAGCCAGATGGGTCTACACATGCCGCCCAACTATCCACAGCTCGGCACGGGGAAAGGCAAGGCAAGGGCGGATGTTGCGATGGATGACGACGGCCCGCTGCAGGTTAAGAGCCCCATGTCACAGAGCGAGGAAGACCTAGAAGAAGAGGAGGCGGAAATAGACCACGAAGAGTTTGTCGATGCGCCAGACTCGCAATACAACCCCACATCCGAAGACGCAGGCGTGCAGACCGACCTCGCGCCCCAACCGCCCCTTCCTTCCAAATCAAACGTTCTAACACCCAAACCTGCATCCCCGTCCCCGTCCGCAGCAAAAGAAAACCCGGCAGACCAGAAATGGCGAAAGCGCGTCGAGCAAGCCCTCGTGAAAATGACCGCCGAGGTCGCCGCCCTCCGCGAACAGCTCGAATCACGGCGCTTATTCACTCACACTCGAAGGTACAGGTTCTTCCGCTTTCTGTGGCGGATAGTGTGGGGAAGCTTAAAGCACATCGCCGTCGATGTCGTTATCCTAGGTATTATACTGCTGTGGCTGCGGCGCAAGAAAGACCGCAGGCTGGAGGGCGCGGTGAGAGTGCTGCTTGGCGATGCGGTCGCGGAAGTGCAGAGGGTGGGCGGAGCGCAGCTGGGGAAGGTTAAACTTCCTAGCCTGGGGGGAGGGAAGAAGAGCAGTCCGAATTGAGCTGAACTGGACTAGACTGGCGTCTGGTGTGGGGAGGACGGATGCTTTGTATATAGGAGCCGCTCGTTCATGAGGTATGACACGTTGTATGATTTGAATCGCGGGAATCTGTTTTTGTGTAGATATACGAAGTTTTATCATCGAGCGCGAAGGTCGACACTGGACAGGGCTTGTAGATTCGAGTGTCGTGTGAGCCCATCTGTCGCGCTGAATAGTAATCCATTATAGCACTTTATTCTTGATTTGGCTAAGGTTGATAGATCCCACGTTCCCGTTTCCACGTGAACACGTGTATACGCTAAAAGGCACAGATCTATAAATATGATTCTATTGGTTGTCGAGCGAATCATCATGGGCCTTGGGGGCCGTTTGCCTTTTTCCAAGTCATCTGACGCGTCGTAGGCGGCAGCAGGCGCTGACCGCGCAGTATCGAGCCGCCTTTATCGAGCCATGAATGCATGTCATCGCATCTTAACCGAGCTGATGCTGCAGCTCATCGAGCCTGTTCTTAACGAGCCATTACGGCATACACCCTTCACCCCTCGTAAATGAAAAACATAAGTAGAGGATTCTCCCGTCCGCATAGCCAAAGATTTCTCCTCTACTCTCTCTTGCTGGGACATCCAATGGCTTTCCACTTGGGCAGGTCAGTTTTGATCTATTATTTGACCACCTTTTTTAAGACGATGCACTGATTCTGAGCAGTTCTAACAGAGTCGACTCCGCGTTGGCGGAGCAGACCATCGACCCAAGGCCGCTTCATAGTAACTATACCGTCCATTCATCCGCATCTGGTCCTCCGCCCGATCATCCGCCCTCTCCCGAGGATCTGTGAGTGCTCGCACCCATTCTTCTGCCTTAACATCTCGCAGATTAGTCCGGAACCTACGACCGAAAGGTTCAGAGTACAAGACGACAACGTTGACAACGTCAAGCAGACTTCCCCTCCCGGGCCCGGGATTACACGGAGGCAGCCGGTGCAAACCGCCCGAGCTGTAAATGTCCCGCTCAGAAAAACAACATATAGTCGTCACAGGGGACAATGAGGCTAGCGCGCAAGTCGGGGAGAAAGGCAGGGGAAGGACTGTACAGCAGGGTTTGTACAGGGCCAACAAGGACAGAGCAAATGTTTTTCTGAGCACGATTCGGTATCACGGAAAAAGACGCGCATACTAGCCTTGCAACGAAGTTGCGAATCTCCGCCTGTCCAGCTACATTGTTGCCAATGTCAGCTTTCAAAGCCTATCCCCGCCAGGCTCCCCAATGGGGAAGACCTGACGGACTATCATGCTCCAGTCTCTTGCCGGTATCCCCACTTTCTTTTACTTACATCGCTGGTCTAGGGCATTGGGGGTTGGCACGACGCCAGACTACGGATGTCTGAGCGACCTGGATCATGCCAACTTCAATACGGGCAATGTTCTATTCCCTGGCTCGTACTGCTTGGGTGGCCAGGGGCAACCCCCGATCTATTCTCCAGTTGGAGCGACCATGCCAATTTCGCCACAGAGCTTCTTTCTACCCCATGCAGAGCTCGAAGCAGGCCTTCCAGGTTCACGTTGGCCAACCGACCAGCAGAGTGCAGTTTGGCAAGCACCGTCGGTGATGGGAGCAACACATCCAATGGCTAGCTTTGCAGGCATCGAAGACGGCGAGCCTGACTCGTAAGAGACCAATTCTGATCCGAACGCGGTTACTACAAGCAACCACTAACATGTGCGAGGATCCCTGGACTCTGGACGAACTCCGCGGCGGATTGTGATCCTGTGGCGGGGACGGGGTTCACGCCTGGGCAGTTCGGAATCCCTGGGACGGAGATGTAAGGGACTCGCCCTGATCCCGAGCCAATCCATATTTTGCAACTACTGACAAACGCTAGGGCGCTTTTGTCGTCGTGGAATCGTGCCATGGATTGGGATTTTTCGAGGGAAATGGGGTTGATGGTCCAAGGCCCCAAATACGAGTACGAAGAGTAGGAGACCCACACTGGGCCAAACACACGAACCTTGAAAGGCTACTAATATATGTTAGGAAAGCTCAGCTATGGGGCGATTTTGAGGCGACGAACCAGGAGGTGCAGACCGATCCCACTACGCACCGGCCGAAGCAACGTCGAACGCGCCGAAAGCGGAACCATAAGGCCAGAGTTCAATGCCGCGAATGTGAAAAAGACTATGCGCATACTCAAAGTTTGAGAAGGCACGAAAGTGAATCCCGCCATGGCCCTGAGAAGCAGATCGCCTCTCGCCCGCGTAAAGCGCGTGCTCGGGGATCCTAGGTATATTTGGGATACGGACAGGAGAGGATTGGGGGGTGTTCTAAAGATAACGGGCGTGGAGCGGAAAGGTGTGGTACCGGAAATTGTAGGGGGGACGTGGGGCCTTTTCGTTGAGGGAGCCTTTATAGGCAGAGTGTACTTGCAGAATTTTATATTGAGTTTGGTTTTTTTCATAACCACGGCTCATGCATATGAGTGACAGCCGCAGAAGCTTGAGGTTAGATGACTCCTGTGGAGTATGAAAGTTCAGGGCCTAGGTTGGAGGGACGAAGTGCCGACTGGCATAGAAACGTTAAGCGGCGTCAGCTCGGCCTTTGCGGTTGGAAATGGTTTGTTGTGAGGTGTTGAAGGGCCTTCAGGCTTACCGACGACGACCTCCATCATCACCGTATCGGAGGCGGCCTAGGGTAGGCTTTACGCCTAGAAACTGAGACCCTAAGAATGGATGAATATAGATAAGAGATCGTAACAAAACATCCAATACAAGAAACGCTATGCACTCAACCCAACCCCAAAGCAAAAATGGATAATCCCCTCCCTCACACACCCTGCACCTTCCGATAACTTGGCGGCTTCAACGTCCTCCCCAGTATCTTCCCCGCATACGGCGGCACCAAACTCACACTCGCGACGACGACAAACTTCCACCAAAAAGCCAGACTACTCACATACGCAAGCTCAAAATACCTGTCTAGAAACGGAATGCTGCCAAAATAAATTCCCGCTGTGCCGAAGATAGAAGCAACCATGATCCAATGCCAGGTGGTAACTTCCATGGCCACCATGATGAGCTCGTTCATAACGAGCACGGTAAAGGAGACGGAGACCATTTTCTTGAAGATGAGCGTGTCGTCGTTACCGACGCCGACGAGGAGCTGAGACAGGCCTTGGATCATGGAGCCTTGGTAGATAGAGACGAGGACCCAGATGAGGAAGGACTTTGTGGAGAGGGAGCGGCCGAGTTTGAGCTCGGCGTAGAGTTCTGGGTAGAGGTTTGCGACGGACTCGTCGACGTCGCGGTCGAGTACGAGCGAGAAGACGGGCGCCATGGTGTATATGGTGGAGTAGCCGACGAGCAGCCAGTCTTTGTAAAGGGCGTTAGGCTCGAAGGACGAGGCGATGGAGTAGACAGTTTGGCAGATGGAAATGATGAGACCGCGATGGATGACGAATTGGGAGAGCTTGGCGGATCGTTTGTAGCTGTTGCGGCCGTGCCAGACGAGCAGTTTGACGAGGTAGCAAAACTGCTCGATGGAGAAGTCAGCGGCGAGGGAGGCCTGGCGGCCTTCTTTCCCAACAATGCCGACGCCGACGTCGGCAGCTTGGATCATGGAGACGTCGTTGCCGCCGTCGCCGATGCAGCAGACGCGCTTCTTGGTGTGTTCACGGATGAGGCGGGCGACGTCGGCTTTTTGAGTCGGCGAGCAGCGGCAGGCGACGACGGCGGGGAGCTGGACAGCGATGGAGATGAATTCTTGGCGGTAGTAGTTTAGCATTAAAGCGAGGGATTCGCCGTCGATGAGGAGACAGGCGTCGGTTTTGCCGCGCAAGAAATCTAGGGAAGAACGTGCAAGATCCTTGCGTTTCACTACGCCTTCATTAGCATCCGGGCATATTGGCAAGGGGGCAAGCATACTTACTCTTCGCAATAGTATGCACATACTGCCCGCGTGCGACCAGCTTGGAGCTTACGGCGACACAGCGAGCAGTCTCTACTTTATCTCCAGTCAACATCCATATCTTGATCCCAGCATTACGGAGAAGCTCTAGCGACGGTTTGACATCCTTCTGCAGCTTGTCTTCAACGCCAGTGACACCAAGGAGCTCTAGGTCATGCTCAAGGTATTCCTTGACCACATCGGCGACGGCGTTATCGCGGTTGTGCAATGCCAGAGACGCTTGCGCATGCTTGGTCGAGAACTCTTGATACGTCTGCTCGGACAGCTTCTTACGCCCTACGACAAGGGTTCGAAGGCCTTCTCTTGCCATGTTCGACGTCTCTTCGTCTAGCCAGTCGTTGGCAGCCACAATAGAACTCATGACAGTATCAGCGCCCTTTTGATAGAACCAAATCTCGCCATCTTCATAAGACGCTGATGAAACGGGTCCATGGGAAAAGCGTACTACTATGCCCATTCGTTTGCCTTCCGATGTGAACGGGAATAAATTCAGGATACGAACTCGAACGACAACGTTCCCGGTCTCGCAAGACTGGAGCGTCATCGATTCTCGATCGCGCTGTAAGAGCCTGAGGCCGACGTTTTCCGTCCAGCGAACAATGGCAATCTCATCGGGAGATGAAGCCTGGTACGTGGTAACCGTTTCTCCGTTCACCTCTTCAGTGGTAGGCGTGACGTTGTGGCAGAGGGCCAAGGCGAGGACAACGTCGCGGACGCGGGATCCAATCTCTCTCCGGGTGCGCGTTGCTGAAGTGAGAGGAGCAATGTACGCGGAAGAAGGTGTGACAAAAGAGGGAGCCTCTCCCGCGGGAGTGGTAAGGCTTTGGTGCACATATGACGAGACTTCGTCCATTGCTTCATTGGCATAAGAAACCGTGCCGACGTGTATCTTCTTCATCTCCATCTCTGCTAATGGTTAGCACAGGACAAGTCCGCGCCAGGAACGAGACTTACCGTTCTGGGTCAGGGTACCTGTCTTGTCGCTCAAGAGGTACTCGACCCGGCCCAAATCCTCCGGAATAGTACTTGTTCGTACCACCGTGCCGCTGATGCTCTGATCATGCTCGATGAACCATGCGTAGACCGATTTGCCCATATCCAGGTTGACTCGCAGGCCAACCGGCACAATAGTGGAGAACAGAATCAAGAACCGCATCATAGAGACATACCACTGGCGGCCGTCGATTTCGCGGAACCGAGCCAGAGCAACGAGAACAAACGACAGGGAGAGGGTAAAGATGCAGAGAAACTTTGTCAAGGAGTTAATTTCCAACTCCAACAGGCCGGTCTTAGATCTCGACGGTGATGTTGACAGGGCTTGACGCGTTTGTGGGCCAGTGTAGACGACAACGGCAAGCACTTGGCAGCTAGAAGCAAGCACAGTGTTCGCCCAGATCGTATTATCGATGCTGAGCGGCGCTGACTGAATTTGCTCCGTTGCAGGCTGCTCCTCTCGCTCGTGGGGATCGTACTGGTGCTTGCGCTTCGGCTGAAGCTCGACAGTCGCGTAGAATTCGTTGACCTTCCTGTCCGGCCTGCCAGCAACAACTCGCAACCTAGTGTATTCTCCCAAGTCCAGATTCTGCGTCAGGGGAGAGGATAAGCGCAGCTTCCAGTCGGTCTCACCATCCAACTGATCTGTTCGGATGAAGGCCTCTCCGGATGCTCCGGTAGTTGCCGCATTGGTCTTTCTTGCTCCAGCGTCAGAATTGCCGTGGGCCTCTTCAGGCACAAGAGTCGGGGAGCCATCGACGATGTCAGGTTTAGCGGTTACCGGAGGGGTGCCCTCGTTAGAATAACTCTTGAGGATCACCATGTCGGCGGGCACTCGTTGATCTTTGCCAAGCTTTACCACATCACCCACCTTGAGATTCCGCGACGGTTTCGTGACTTCCCAGTAATTGGCCGTTGGTATGCCTTTCGTAGTGCCCAGACGCTGCTCCTCATCTTCTATATCAGTCAACCGGCCTCCGCTGCCTCTTTGCGCTTTCTTTAACCTCCGCTTCTTGCTCGCACTCTTCCCCGGCGCAACGCCATTGCCCACGCTGTTGTCCTCAAATCTCAGAACAGTATAGCCCTCGGAGTTCGCTTCAGCATCCCTCCGCCGTCTCGCAATGTCGTCGAGAGCCTCCTTCCCCAGAGTGACCGAAATGACAAACGCCAGGGGTGCAATGTATGTCGAAAGGTAACCGAGGCGCAAGGCGGGTATAATCTGCGATAGTGCTACAAGCAGAAAGTACATGTTAATGAAGAAGGAGAATTCGTTATACAGGGTGCGTGGCAGGAAGCTCCAGGGCGTGTACTTTGCGTTCGAGACGGCGTTGGCAGGGAACCGTGAGGTCTGCGCTTGACCGACGGCGACGGTCCGTTGGCCGGTAGGGTCATGCTCCTCCTCCGCATCAGAGTCGCCTCGCCCTCCCTGCCCTAGCTGTATGCCTGGCGTATTCGGCGCGGATGTACCTAGAAAGCTCGGAAGTCTGATGGTGGAAGCGAATCGTGACAGAGTGCTGGGCGCCCGCTGGTGTCGTCTCCCTGGAGTAAGTGAGGGCAGCAGCGGCGCATCATCGTTCCCAGACTGACCAAAGCTGCCGTTAGAATGCCTGTGTGCCGCATCATCGTCGTCTATCAGACCCCTCAGATCCTCCTCTTCCGGCTCCTGTCTCCTATTCCCCCGCAGTCTGCCTACCCTCAGATTTCTCAGCGGTATTCGTGCGCCCAGCTCATGGTATGGCTTCCGGTGTTCCTTGGAGTGGCGGCGGGGCGGAGATGCTGCAGATTGCGAGTTGGCGGCAAGCGGGTCGAGTTCGTCGAGGTCTAGCTCTAGATCGGAATCGTCGTCGGGGGCATTTGGCTGGTGGTATAGATGGGGGGCCGCCATGGCTCATGAGTGAGTGGGGGCGTATGCGAGAGGCGGAGGAAGGTCGGGTGGCTTAAGCTATCTCTGCGGCATGTGCGAAGCACCCTGAAGCCCTCTAGGACTCTCTATCCAGTGTTCGGGGGTCCGCGGGAATGTGAGGTGTCTTCCGTATGCGGCGCTCTAGGCGGCCAGATATGCTGTTTGGAGCGGCGGTATTCCGGCGACGCGACGCTCTTCTGCGCGGGGCAGCGGCAGTGGGCTGCAGAGGTGTAAATAACGGCGTGTCTGCCAGTTGAAGGGTGAGTTGGAGTGTCGCTGGCTTAGAACGCGCGGTTGTCCTCTCTCGAAGGCATCTCTTGATGCGCTGGCGCCACAATGTGGCTGAGCGGCCCTCGGCTTCCGCGTCTCGCGTCCGAGCTGCGGCAGGGATCGAGTATTACTTTGCGTTTGGATCAGGAACACATGGCCTTAACCTTTATCATCCATCATCTGCTTCATTGGCGATGCAGCCGTGCACCGTGTCCTTTTCGTAGCCCATTGCGCGCTCTTTTCGCTTTGCCGGGCGATACACTGCGCGCGGCGTTCAGCGTTGGCCTTTCTTCTCCTTCTCTTGTATAGGTACGTCTGATCCCCGTGACGTCGGCCGTGGAAAGGGATAGCTACTCCCTATTCTCAACGCACCCGCTCTGCACCTCCACGCCTCCAACGCCAGCCCGCGCAACGCGCATCCAGCATTCAGCTCGCCTATCTTGCGCCGCCTCTGAATACCCGCATTTTCGAACCCAGACCATCCGCCAACGATGCCCGCGTCCTCCGTCCACGCATCACCGAGGCCCGCCATATGAGTCGATTAATGCCCGCCCCATTTCAGCGCTGATGTCCTCGCGTAGTATTTACATATACCCCTTGTACGCTACACGGTAATTGCCATAATGGACGAAGACGGCCCGAATTTCTCATACGCGTACGGGGGCACCACCACGCTGTCAGCCTCTTCGTGGAATCCCGCGTTGAGACCTGACCACGAGACCGAAGAGACCACCGCGAAGCGTATGCAGCCATCACCAAAAATCGTGCCACAGTCGAAACCGGTCTTGGAGGATAGCCAGGACGAGGAGGATGATTTGCCTGTGGCACCTTCAGCTTCCGCCATCCCCGCGCACGTCAGCAACAGCGTCCCCGATCGCGAGCCCAACTCGGATGACGATTTCTTCGATCGCTACGGCTCCGGCGACGTCCCACGAAGCGCCCCGCAACCGCTTGATAACGAGATAAACGGACACGGAGTTAGCGGAGCCGAGGAAGATGGCCTGATAAGCGCAACAGAGGCTCTCAACCTGGATGCGCCAGACAAGCATATCAATGCGCATATGAACGGCGCTTTGACCGCGCCATGGAAGGCCGTCATGGAGAACGACGTGGCGGATGCAGAAGCTCCAGAGGCACACCCGGCCGAGAGGTACGAACATCAGGGAGAGAGCACAGCCTTGGAAGACGCTGTAGCCGAGAGCGCCAAAGTGCCGCTAGTCGCAGATGCAGAGCCGGTAACTGACGACTGGGACGCTTCTGGAGAGGTTTTCGATCTCGGAGGAAAGCCACAAGATGCACCTATTGCGACCCCTCTGGATGTGCCTTTTGCGACTCCACAAGCCGAAGCTATTGGAACAACCGTTGGCGATGATGTTATTGGAAACACCAAGGTCGGAGGAAATGCTGGAGAAGAGATAGAATGGGGCAACACCGAGGGTGATGACTTCTTCGGTGCTGGCGCTGCTATCCAGCCAATTGAGCCAGAGAAATCGACAGAGGGCCCCGGAGCACATGTCATGCAAGATACAGAGGCAACGCCTACGGCAGGCGCGGATTCCGTGTGGGATATTACATTGGACGATGATTTCCTGCCTGACACCGAGGAGACCCCGGCTTTTGAGCTAGACGATGAAGGCTTTCTAGAGGAGCCGTCCGAACCAGCACCTCAGCCTGTGCAAGCAACTTCATTGGGATCCAGCACTATCAATCGATATGCACCCCAAGCAGCGCAGGTACCACAGCCGCCTGCGAACCCATATGGCTTGCAGGCGCCTCAGTTCACTGATTTCTCTCGGATGGACCAGGGGAAGCCCGCAGCAACTCCAAATGTTCCCTATGGCGCGTATAACCAACCCTCTTCATATCAGCAACAGCCTTCCAGGCCTGAAATGCCCAGCTCTGCGGAAAGCTTCGCCGCCAAGTCGAAAGGTGGTTATCATTCTCCATACGACCTGCCTGACGATGTCGTTGCTCCCATTCGAAAACGGCCTACCCACCGAACCTCATCGATACCAAGCGCGCAACCGACTCCACCGCCACCAAGGACTAGCAGCATATCCAATACGGGCGCACCTCGGCCGCCACCCTCAAACATGTCCACATCAAGCTTATCTCCGCCATCATCTGGTCATTCGATGCAATCCCAGATGACTGGCATCCCCCCAAAACCGGCTGCTCCGACGAAGGCCCCTTCCAATGATTTTTTCACGGAGTTGCCGATAACTTCTAAACCGAAGCATCACGGACATTCAGGACGTTATACGCCGCAGCCCAGCACGCCCCAGCACCCTCCTCCACATGCCCCTCCTCCACATGGTTTCCCTCCTAAAGAGCGCACAGCGTCCTGGTCTTCGTTAAGAAATGAAGTCCTCCCAGATTCGGGCGGTCTTGTCTCCCAACTTCGGCAACCCGAGCGGTTACCAGTCTTCCCGGATCAACCAACAGCGATGGAGCGGTCTAATAGTCTCCCCGTTCCACCACCTCATTCAGCGACGGCCCCGCCTTCAACACGATACTCCCCAGTACCCCCATCCGCACCTACAGCTCATGCGCGCTACTCACCTGCTCCTCCAGCCGCAGCAGCGCCGAACACCCGGTATTCGCCAGCACCTCCCCAGGCGCCATTTCAGAATCATCACGCCTCGGCACCGCCTACCGGGCCACCTCGTCCTCCACAACCGTACGCACCTCGCACTTCCAGTCCCCTCGCATACAATGCCGTACCACACCAACATGAGGCGCAAGTAGCTGCCCACGAAGAGCATGTGCATCGCCCACCCAACCATCATGCCATGCATTCAGCCGAGGGTATGCCCCATCCTCCGTTCAGGAGTCCTCTAGAAGGTGTCAGCGAGGTAGAGGAGCAGGGACCAATCCAACCGTCGCGACCCCCAATGACTGCCAGATCGGAAACGCCACCTCCGCGGAGTGGCCCTTCATCGGCTGTCAGTTCGCCGAGGAAGAGGGCGAACTATGTGCCGCAGCACCAAGCTAACCATGCGCCACCTCCTCCAAGCATGCCCTCACCGCCACGAGCTCATTCGCTGTCACCTTCTGCCACGATGAAGCACGCTCCTCGTAGCGTTTCCTACAACGAGCGACCTGCAACGGGTAATGGCCTCATGTCTCCACCGTCGACTTTCAGCGTCCAATCGGCTCCTCAGAACATAAATGTCATACCGCATAGAGCCCAACTGTTCCACGATTACGAGTGCATTGCACCAACTGATGAACGGGCTGCGGACCCGCTCCAGCGCTGGAAGGGCGCCCCAGTCTTCTCGTGGGGTCTGGGCGGAACCGTTGTCACCAGTTTTCCGAAACAGATTCCCCGTTACGGCGCCGGTGCCTCAATACCGATGATGAAATGCAGTCCCGGAGAAGTCAAAGTCCAGAACGTCAAAGAAGCTTTACCATTGGCCGAAGACATCGCCAAGTTCCCCGGCCCACTCAAGGCGAAGGGCAAGAAGAAGGACGTTTCAGCATGGCTAGGACGAAAAATTGAGGCGTTGGAAAATCAACTCAAGACGCCCGGATTGGACCAAGCAATGAATGCGGACGACGTGAAGCGCGTTGAGGAGAAGACTCTGCTTTGGAAGATCATGCAAGTCTTCATAGACAATGACGGTCAGTTAGACGGCAACGCCATAGTGGAAGCCGCGGTCAGAAAAGTCTTGTCACCAGAAGGGGAGGAGTTGTCCGCGGACGGAGGCGCGTCATTTTCAACCGCCGCAGATCTTGTCGGCCACTCGAGGTCTAATACCTCCGCGGTACAAGCCGAACCCGTCGATCCTCGAGCGATAGAAGAATTGAGAACCCTGCTTACAAAGGGTGACCGTGAAAAGGCGGTATGGCATGCCGTGGATCGGCGGTTGTGGGCTCACGCCATGCTTCTTTCATCGACCTTGAACAAGGACGTCTGGAAGCAAGTCGTGCAAGAGTTCGTTCAGAAAGAGGTCAAGAAGATTGGACGCAACAACCAAGCCCTCGCGGTTCTCTACGAAATATTCGCAGGCAACCATGAGGATTGCATCGACGAGCTCGTTCCCGCATCTGCCCGAGCTGGCTTCCAGATGATGAGCACCGATGGCGCCGGCCCGGCCCAAAATGCGCTTCAAGGGTTGGACAAATGGCGGGAGACGCTTTCTCTAGTTCTCAGTAACCGTAGCGAGGGCGATGCAGCAGCTTTGCTTTCGTTAGGGAAACTATTGGCAGGCTACGGCCGGATTGAAGCTGCCCATATTTGCTTCATCTTCGCCCGCTTCGCAACGTACATTAGCGGAGTCGATGATGAACAGTCGAGCATTGTCCTCGTTGGTGCCGACCATCACCAGAACCCGCTGGACCTGGGTATTGATCTGGAGCCTATCCTCCTGACCGAAGTTTACGAGTTCGGTCTTTCGCTATCAGCGCAGGCAGGATCGCACGTCATTCCTCATCTGCAGAACTACAAGCTTGCGCATGCATATCAATTGGCCGAGTACGGATACAAGTCCGATGCACAGGCATACTGCGATGCTATCGCCGCCTCAATGAAGTCGACCACAAGGATCTCACCCTACTACAACGGCAGCTTCGTAGCAAGCCTAGACGACCTGAGCAAACGTCTCTCACAGTCTCCAAAGGACGGGTCCTCCTGGATTTCCAAACCGAGCATGGACAAGGTGTCGAGCTCGCTGTTGTCCAAGTTCAATAGCTTCATCGCCGGCGACGAGGAGGATGCCGCATCAAACCATTCCGGCGGCCCCGAGGTCGGGCCATTCGCCAAAATTGCCGGTAACACACCTACTCTCAGTCCGTCTCAGTCAAGCGCGGATCTCTATGGAGCGTACTCAGGCTACGGTGCTCCTGTGCCTCCTCCCTCGGGGCCTGCAAACTCTAGGTATGCGCCATCTAATGCATATGCTCCGAGGTCATCGTTAGATCAAGCCCGGTCACGTTATGAGCCACAAGGACGACCGTCACTGGAATCTACAGACGGCACAGGGTTACGAGCTGTTTCCGACACCTACATTCCTTCGCCTAATCTTTCCGGACCTTACACAGCTGCGCAACCTCTGCTCAGCCCAACCAGCCAGCAACCGCAGCTCTCTAAGTCGCAGTCCTATTCGCCTCTTCGCACAGAACACAGTGCTCCTCAGCTCGCCTATGGTAGCCCTTACCAGCCAACCGCCCCAGCAGCGGAGTCAACGCCGGACTTTGGAGGATACCAACCGCAAGCAAGCTTTGGTGCTACGCCTGCGGAGCCCACACAGCCCTCGAGCGGATATGAACCTCCAACATCCTATGAGCCGCCCACGAGCTCCTATGAACCTCCCTCATACGAGCCATATAAGCCGGACGAGGAAGACAAGTCTTCAGAGGAGGAGCCGAAGCCAAAGAAGGCGTTCATGGATGATGGCGATGACGACTTCGGGTCTCGCGATGCCACCCTCAAAGCGAAGCAAAAGTCCGAAGCAGATCGTAAAGCTGACGAGGCCTTCCGCAAGGCCGCCGAGGAAGATACTAAGAGGGACAAAGAGGTTGCAGCGGCGAAGAAGTCTGGCGGTTGGTTTGGAGGATGGTTTAAGAAGGACCCCAACGCAGGGCCAGGCCCAATCAAAGCTAAGCTTGGCGAGGAGAACTCTTTCTACTACGACCCCGAGCTCAAGAAATGGGTCAACAAGAAGGCAGGCGCTACGGAAGCGACGAAACCAATGGCTACGCCGCCGCCGCCCAGGAGCGGACCGCCGAGCAGGAGCATCTCCAGCACCAGCACCCCTGGAGGTCCGCCGTCTTCGCTGCCCACCAGAAGCAGCCATCTTAGCGCACCGCCCTCTCGTCCTCCTACTTCGAATCCGATGCGCAGCTCGTCTATGCCGCCTCCGATGGGGGTGCCGGGCTCGCGAGCTTCCACTCCAGGTATACCGTCCGACACCGAAGGTGGCAAAGCCCCGCCACTCATGCCACCCGTGCTTCCTGCCGGTTCAGGACCGCCATCCAGACCCGGCACCGGGATGAGCAATGCTAGTAGCATTGACGATTTACTTGGAGCACCGCAAGCGAGGAAGGGCGCTGCGGGCAGAAAGAAGAAGGCTGGGAGGTACGTTGATGTTATGGCGAAGCCATGATAGGAGAGATATGGGGAATATACATGCATCATGGCGTTTCACGGAATCGGGCGTTCTTAGAGTCAGGTTGGTCAGTGGTCGAACGGGTTCGCACCTCGAGCCTTCTTGTCGTTCGCTTAGAAAGGGATTAGGGATTCTAAGATCCCGAATGTAGAAAATGTGTGCTGTTTATGGTTTTTTAGGGCTCTCGCAGTCTGTTCTTATATACCTCGACTGAGGGCTTAGCATGATACGATAAGCTATTTAATATCCAAGTCTGACTCTTCTTTCAACTTTTCGTGGGATATCGGCTCAAGCGATACTGGCTTGCGGAGATTGTGTCAGGTACGGAGAAGGGCCACTGTTGTTTATAGAGGAGAAGAGGTGGTTGAAGAGTAGATACAGAAACAACGATGGTCATCATCATCAGTCCCCGGAGGTCTTCAGCCCCCAATATCTCGACCGCTCCGCCACCTTGAGCCCGGCAAAGCCAGCACAATGCCCGATCCTCGTTCACCTCACCCATCACTTGTCCCGCCGCGCCGTCCTTTCACTCCAGATCTGGATTCGACAATACAGAACCGTAGTACTAGTGTCTCTTTGCTCCTCGGTCCGCACACGCACTTCAACATACATGCCTGTGTTTCGGCTTTTCATCTTCTATGCAGAGAGCCAGTCCGATGCACCGAGGACATCGCGGGTTTCGGCGCGACTTTCAGACGGGTCCCCACGCATGGCTTGAACATTTCCCCTTTTTGGCACTGCTGCGGTGGGAGGGTGCGAGGATTTGGACACTGTAGATGGGGGATTGCCTTTTGTTCACTAGCAGTCCAGAGCCGCCGGGATTCTCGCACCATCGCTTGTTGCGTCTGATAGTTTTCGAGGAGGCTTGGACTCATGCCTTTGTTATCGGTGGTTTTTTGGTGGTGAAGAGAGAGGGCTAGTCCGGACACCATGATGTGCTAGCTGGTCAGTTGTGGTATATCCACGGGCGCGGGGTCATCCGTCTTTTCGCGTATATATTCTAGTACGCGCAAGGAAGCTGATGTGGTGGGTGGAAGAGAAGGAGAGGTGGAGAGGTTTGTATATACGCAAGGGGATAAAAGAAGACGGAGGCCATGTACTCCCTGTCATCGTGGTTTTAGTGAGGACATCAGATACTCCGGAGTCCGGAAGTGTCGAGACGTTAATATTCTGAGACGCGGTTTCGGTCCAGCGAGGAGGGCGCGAACATCCACTTTAAAGAGTAGCAGTTTTAGAGGCTGGCGCTCTGCTCATACGTCAGTGTCAGAGTCGTTTTAGTCCCCGGGAGAGAGGTCCGGTGCCAACACATGTCGTGGCCTGGATCGGGTTTTAGTCCAGGTCCAAGCGGGACACGACCGGCTAGAGGAGCGGTTTTAGTGGACTCGGTTGCGAGTGTGGTGGAGGGTAGGAGAAGCGGCGGCGCGGAGGAGAGATTTATATTCGGGTCTGCTTCTTCCACGCGCGGTCATATGCGCGATGATGGGGGTTTTAGGCGTTCATCCATCCATCACTGGGAGTCGATGGGACTTTTGTACCCGGAGTCTTTAGTTATGGTGAACCATAATACGATCCTTTGGTGGAAGAGTGAAGTCCGGTAATGCCATGAAAGAACAAAGAATAACTTTAAGAGGCAGGCACGGGACTCCGACACATGCGAGGTGTGGTTCTTTTAGTGAAGACACGGGAAGGAAGAGAGTAACCGGTTCCAATGCAGAGTTAGTGCGACTGGGTGCCCGACTCTGGACCTGATTGGATGTAGATTTGAGAATTGGGAGGCACGATGGCTTGAGGAGCGGCGCTGACATGGCGAGTGCCAAAGGTCGTCTCTAGACCCGCACATAGCGACACCCCAGTGTAATTTTTAGAACCTCAACAGACCCGTTGGTACGGCGCAAGTCCTCCCGGTCACAGCCATGAATGTCTTTCTTCACGGCTCTTCCCCGAAGCGACCGCATGAGAGTAGTGTCTCACATTCTGGTTCCACTGGAAGGCCAAGGACCATAAGAATGTCGCAGAGTCTTTTTAATACTTCAAACCGAGGAAGGCCACATCACGAGAGCCGGTGTGGGATTTCAGTCTCCGCGGCACATTATACACCAGCTGGACATTTTAGAGAGAAGCAAAGAGAAGTTGCGCTGTGAGGAAAGAAATAAGCAAGGAAGAGAGAGGTTTTATATAGCTGAGACGGAGGAGAGTTCGCTTACATGAGCCCTTCAGCGCACGATACAAAGCAGCTTCTCCGTTCGTGTAACACCGCGAAGGCATTCTAGCTAGACATTGGAGAAGACACCGTCACCACCAACGGGTAGTCACTGTCAAGCTAGAATGATGATTCTCACCACCGAGACACGCCTATGCCGTTCATCTTCTGCGCTATCAATAATTACCGCTCGCGTCGGTCGAAAGCGCATTGAAGAGTAAGGGGTCACTTTCAGTTTCCGTTCATCTGTAATTAAGATTCATGTCGACGACAGTACAGGTGTCAGCTCCGTCAGCTACAAAAAGCATGAAGCCATCAACATCATGGACGCTGCAGATGTACTTGTGTGCGCAGGTCCATGGACACCTATGATCCTGCCGGCGGTGTCATTGTTGACGCCTTGCGGACATAGCGTTATTTTCAAGCCATCACGGCCCCTTTCGCCGTACATACTCTTCCCGAACATCCAACCAGCACCAAACAGCTCCATTGACAATTTACTATCACCGGATATCTATCCACGCCCAGCTGACGATCTCCATGGATTCGACACTGTATATGCCAGCGGACCGGATGACTACGAGACTGATCTTCCTCTGGATGCTGATGAAGTTAAGGTGGTCGAGAAGAAATGTGTGGACGTCCTTACAGCTATTGGAAGCGTATCGCAAGAAATTCATGATGGTGATATCGTTGCGAAGCAAGCATGCTACAAGCCACAAATTCGGAAACACGAGGAGACCGAGGAAGTAGGACCGATGGTAGGGCCGGTAGGAACAAAAGGATTGTGGCTGGCGACAGCGCACGATGAGTGGAGTATCCAAAATGCGCCCGGTACTGGCCTTGTCTCGAGTGAGATGATCTTCGAGGGCAAAGCTCGTAGTGCCGATTGCAGTAGTTTGGATCCCAAGCATTTCTTGAGGATACCTGCAGCGCTTTATGCGGAAAAAAGTGAGAGAGGGATAGTACTATGAAAGAAGGACGAAGAAGGAAGGGAAGAGAAATGGGCAGTTGTAGTTGAGTTGATAGGAAGGAGCGGAACCACGGGTCACGCTGAATCGACGTCGACCGAGATGCTGGAGAGCCTCATCATTAGGCTGCGAGCATGGTCATCTCACTGATAGCTCTCCCATCGAAACAAAGATCTTAACTCAATATTACCAAGACCTTTTCCCAAAGGCTCCATTTCAGTTCGTTTTGTGTCTTTTTTAAGCTCTACCGAAACACTTCCCAAGACAGTTTCTTCATGTCTGCTGCATCTGGTGCATTCTACTCCTCCAAGGCCATGTTGAAGTGCAGCTAGAAGTTTTGGTTCAGTCCCGCATGGTGAGGCTCTTCAAATTTGAAGCTGGTAAAGACAGAATAGTCGTGAGGAAGGAAAGGAGGAACGAAGCAAGGCGAGAAGAGGTCTATATGCATGTGCTAAGAGAGATTCTGGTCCGAGTGGGAGAAATGGTCTCGTGTTTGTACCCCAAAGTACACCGGGCAAGGTGATTGTGCAGCCATTGATCAAGCTCAAGTCCACACGGTACCATGGTTCGCACTTAGCAACACTTCCTTCCGTCTGCGTGCCTCTTTTGCCTTCGCGATTTCAGAGTTCCACCAATCTCTCAAGCTTCACGTGGCCTCATCAATGCCCACTTTTAGTCCCCAACCGAGGCGTCAGTCCATAGGGTTGCAGTAAGGCTTTTTTTAAGTCCAGCTTCCCATATGTGCGTACCTCTTGCACTTTTAGATCGAAACTTGCTCATCGAATGCTGTGAAGAAGGAAGGAGCTGTAGAAGGGGAAGGAAAGGGTGGGGTGCAGATGAGACATGTCGGTCAACGCAGTTTCGTCCTTGCCTTCTCCCACAAACCACCCCTCCGCAACACTTCTTCCAGGTCACCCCAATCAGGGCCACCATTGAGCCTTTTGAAGTGCCCCAAAACACCAAATTCCATATGATTTGATTTGATTTCAATTTTTAATCCCGCACCGGGGCGCCACTCCATGTGTCCTCGGGGTTATTTTTTTTAGTCTGGCTCTCGATGGTACTTCAATGATAGCTTTTTATGGTAGTCGTTGACGAGCCAGCACTGTAAGGAGAGAAAGAAAGCAGAACGAAAGAAGAAGAAGAGGTACTTATATACCCATGTTTTCGATCGTCTTATTAAGCACAAGATGACTGGCTCGTCGCCCATAACCCCCTCTCCGGCCGCATCCCCCAGTCCGAAGCCAGTGAATCACCGTCATAGAACAAACAATAATCACCACAATCCTTATTTGCGGTGTACTCCATCAACCCGCGCAAGCCCCTTTCCACTTTTTCTCTCCCATCGCGCACCGAGACACTTTCACATGTCACCTGTGCATATTAACTTTAGTCTCCCTACCGCAGACACCCATATGCTCTTCCACCATAGCTTTTAGACCCCGGGCATCTCCACACGAACCTTCGGAGATAATGATTTTAGACGACCTTGTACCAAAGCCTTGTTCCAGAGCATTGTAAAGGAAGAAAGAAGGTGACGTCGAGACTGGAATTTATACCCACAATCTATCTGGAGTACGGATGGCACACGTGTCTCATTCTGGCATCACTTCTAAAGTCCTGGTGGATCCAACAGCGCTGCTGCTAATCATCATTACCATCGTCTAGCTTCGGTGCGCTGCACTTACCGTCACAACCTGGCAATCCCCTTCTCACTCTTTCGTCTCTCTACCACGCACCGGAACAGCTTCCCATAGTGCTCGACGTCCTTTCTCTTTACTCCCCGCACCGACGACTCCCTTTAGGACTGCAATTTTTAGAGCCCGCACATATTCCCATAACATCGTGTACCTTCGTGTTTTAGGCAAGCACTGTGCTAGGGCGCTGTGGGAGAAGGAAAAAGGAAAGAAGAGAAGGCAGTGAAGGAAATTTATACCTACAGACCTCCATGCAGTCATCAGTTCGGTGAACCTATGTCCAGTCCGAATCATATTTCCCCATCTCCAAATAAGCCCGTTGCTGTCTTCAAGCCAAACAGTGATCACCACCCTTACCTCTCTTCGGTGCGATCCACGGAAACCCTCCCTCTCTACACTCCCACACTCTTTCTGAATACACCCAGTTGTAGCCTCAGCCGGTGCGGAAGACTAGCATCCCACCAAACACCCAACTCCCACATACAACAGTAGAACGTGTCATTTTAGAGAACATTGCGCTGGCGATGTGGAGAGAAAGGAGAATATCCGGAGAACGAGAAGAAGAGGGATTTATATCCCCACGATCTTGCTCAGAGCAATGTCGACTACTTCCTTGGTTAGGTGCACATATGTCCCAACCGTCCGCATTGTCTAAGTGGCGCTAGCGGGAGTGATGGTAAGCACCATCGTCTCGCTTCGGTGTGCTTCACGGAGCCTCGCACCACCCCTCACGCTTCACTTCACTTCACTTCCCTTCTCACCGTGTAGAAGCACATCCCCATCAACGATAGCGGCATACATTTTTGATCCCCCACCGCACCCTCCAACCTCCCCATAGCTCTTCCAAACTGTCCCTTTTAGACGCTACGTCCACATGCAGCATCTTGTACCGCGCTTTTAGACAGACGGTGCAGCCCAGCGCGATGAAGAAAGAAACCCGAAGCAGAGGGAGGCTATAGCGAGTTTATATATGCCAAGAATCCAGTCCATTCGACTCATTCATGAACATAGCCTTCCCATTCCCATTCCCACTTCCAGAATCCCCAACCCACCAACCGCTTTCGCTTTCCGCAGGCCTCCCAACTCGCCGCGCCGCACCTCCGATCCGTGGTGCTCATCATCGCTATTTACTCGCTCTGGTGCACTCCCACCGACACCGAAGCCGCCAGCATCCTCTCCCCCATTGCATCTTCCCCAGCCCCCTCCCAGCAGAAGCAGGTTCCATGAACCAACTGAATTTGTCTTTTTAGAGCGTCACCGAGACACACCAAGACACGTCGGATGGTCTCTAGCACATTTCGGCAGATGCTTTTTTAATCCCCGACTCGACAGGGCCATGGTCCATCGGGCGATAGGTTTTAGTTGGCCTGATGCTGGGTCGATGTAGTGGAGGAAAGGAGGAAAGGTTGCGAGAGGCAGAAGAGGGGTTTATATAGTCCGTAGCCGAGGGACTCCGGGTGGCTGGTTGAAAGGGGACTGAAGCACATCAAGGTCCTGTATGCTCACCTGACCTAGATTGTGTTTAGTGCGCTGAAGCACTTCAAGACTAGAGGTACTTAGTTTGCTATTTCTATATACCTCTCCATTCTATGTGTGCGCAATATGCGATGCCTAAAAATTGCACACCACCTAAACTCTTGAAGCCACCCGTCTACTTCCTCTTCCTCCCCTGCTCCTTCTTCGACGAACTCCCGCTCGCCTTCACTGCTTCCCCATCCTTCTCCGGCACCTTCGGCCCCTTCTCCCCCTCATCCGGCGTACTCGTCAACGGCTTGTTCGCCTTCTTCTCCTCCTCTTCTTCCTCGTCCCCACCCTGCCCGAACTCATTAACCCTACTATAATCCACCTTGTACATCCACGTCTGGTACAGATAAATAAAGAAGATGACATCATCTCTTAGGGTCGCAAGTCGATGCAGCGTCGGCATTTTAATCGTAAACGCGAACAAGTCGTCGATAAAGGTGTTCAGGAATTTGTACGTCATGGCGCGACCGGGCATGTGCGCGACAGATTTGAGGCGGTAGTTGATGTAGAGCGAGGGCACCATCATGAGGAAGCCGTAGGCGTAGACGGAGCCGACGAGCGTGGTGATGATGAAGGAGTACCATGATTTGTGCGTGTCGTAGACGAGCGAATAGATGGCGTAGGCGCCGAGGAGCGGGATGGCGACCCAGTAGAGGTAGCGGAAGGCGATCTCGTCGTATTCTTGAGTCTTCTTTTCGGTTTCGGAGAGGACGTGCTTGTCTTCGAAGACGATTGTGTAGGGCAGTAAAGAGCCTGGTGCGGTCTGCCGAACGCGGACATTGACTGACTTGGTAATCTTCCAAGCCTCAATAGCGATACCCATACCCTGGCCGAACAGAATCATCCAAGAGGTATTCTCGTTGTTGTCCATAAGGTAGAGAAAAATGACAGCTTGCATGAAAACGTTGGCAAGAATGGTACGAACAGAAGTACCAACGTTATCCTTCTTCTTCCTCCAGTGCTGAACGTCGTTCTTGAAAGCAAGCATTTCGAAGATCATGTGGAATACCGAGACAATAGCCGTGATACCGAGTAGGTATGAGTTGCTGTCGATGAGGATTTCCTTGAACATCTCCATTTCAGAGCCGTCACCACCAGTCGGAGAAGCCTGCCCTGCCGCCGCAGCCTGAGACTGCGCACGAATGTTCGCCTCCATTGATGCGTAGATATTGAACTTCCAATTGGCGAGGTTGTTGAGCTTGACATTAAGCGGGAGTGTCTTGACGGTGTCGTTGAGCTCGACCATGTGCTTCTTCAGCTGCCAGAACGTATTCGTGAACAAGACCGGGTAGTACCATCCATGCTGCCCAGTCGCATCCCTCGAGCCCGTTGCGTCCAATTGGAAAAACTCTCTCGGTCCCGGATGCATCGAAGGATAATTGACAACGCCAGAATCTGGAATCATGCTGATCGTGAAGTTTGGGTGATAGTAAGAGCCAATGATCTTCGGCGCCTCCTTCTCCTCCTCAGTCTCCTGGTCTCTCTCGGGCATATCTGAGAGCAGATTCCTTGTCTTTTTAATTTTCTTCTTGCCATGATACTGCGTCAACGGTCGAATGAAATGGTACGCCTTCGTAGGGTCGTAGCCGGGCACAGTCGGATCGATCACGCTGCCGCTCTGCGCAACGTAGAAATGCGCAAACAGCGTAGCATTGTGCTGGACGGCGGTAGGAACCTTGAACTCGGTGTGTATCTCCCTGTTATCCTTGTAGTCTCCAAATTTGAAGTTCTTCTCCTCAATCAGGAGTGATTCCTTCGGCATGCTCTTCAGCGCCGGCATCGCGAGCGACGGCGAAATGTACATGGAGATATCGACCTCGCTGCCCACCGGCCACATGGGCGCGAGGCTTTGCGGGATGGGGTTGTACTGCGCATCTGCATTCAGCTGGCGAGGGCGGCTGTCGAAGGCCGGAATAGAGACTTTGGCATTGGGGACGACGGCGCCCTTCGCGGGGTCGGCATTCTGCTGCGGCTGGGGGAGGAATTGCTTCGTAGCGAATTGGATAAGCAAAAAGATGCCGACGCTCTGCACGATAGTCCGCAGAATCTGTGAGTGAAGCCGTTAGCAAACATTGCCATTGCGGGGACGAGGGGTGCTGGACGGCCGCGGAGGGAATACATACGCTGCCTCCGCCCTGCTCGTCCTGCTGTCGTGCCTCCGGCATGACGGTTTACTCGCTGACTGAGGTCGGCCTGATAGGTTAGATGCCAGTGCGAGGAGTCACAGTTGGGAGGAGATGATGGGCGGCGGATGCCGAAAGATGCTGCGGTCGCTCTGCAAAGGCGATATGCCAAGCACGAGCGACCTGTTTGGGACGTAGCGCGGCTTCTGGGAGATCTCGCGTCCAGCGATTGGAACCACGCGTGCGAGGGGCATGGTGTAGCCGCATTCCTGCTGCATCATGGCTTGATGTGACTCCGCCAAAAAATCAATCATGCGGCAATCTTCGGGGAATGCCTTAACATTGACGGTATAAATGGCACGCTCGCTCCCCTCGATGAACCCATTCCCGCTTTCCGAACTTTCCTTCTCGCCTTTCTTCTGTCCCTACTAGCTCCAGTTCACGTCATTGAATTCTGATATAACCCCACCATTCCATTCCTGAACGCCCTTCTCGGCCAGCAAACAACGTCGAACCGGGGGAATCCAATCAATCAATCCTTTAGCCTCTCTATCAACTGTCTTTTTCAAATCTACAAAGTCCACCATGACCGCCAATTCGACCACGAAGCAGCCCGTAGTCTGTGTCTTCTGCGGCGCCTCGGCCGGCGGCTCCCCCGTGCACCTCGAAGCCGCCCGCGCCCTCGCCCGCGTCCTCCATGCCCACAACATAAAGCTCGTCTACGGCGGCGGCACCGTAGGCCTCATGGGCGAAGTAGCGCGAACCCTCGTCTCTCTCTCCGGCCCCTCTGCCGTCCACGGCATCATCCCGCAACCCCTCGTCAAATACGAGCAGAAGCACGACCCGAACGACCCCACGGCGCACACAATCGACGAAGCCATCTACGGCAAGACAACACTGGTCAAGGACATGCACACCAGAAAGCAGATGATGGCCCGGGAGGTCATCGAGGGTGGCCCCGGTGGCGGCTTTGTCGCGCTGAGCGGCGGATACGGCACGCTGGAAGAGCTTATGGAAGTCACCACGTGGAACCAGCTGGGTATTCACAGCATGCCCGTCATTGTGTATAATGTGGACGGATACTGGGACGGACTGCTGACTTGGGTCAAGAACGCGGTTAGCTCTGGCTTCATCGCGCCGACGAATGCTGGCATTCTGGTAGAGGCGTTGGATGCAGCTGAAGTAATTACATGCTTGAAGGAGTATACGAACGCGGAAGGCAGGTTCAACTTGACCTGGGATTCAGGTTGATCAGGCTATGGCGGGCTTGCCGGCCACATAAAGTTTAACACATGCTGGTTTCCATACAGGTTCCGACCACACACGAAGAGGGATATGATAAGGGTCGAAGCGGCATGAGTCGGGGCTCAAATCCCCGCAAGCAAGCAATACCGCTGTGGCTCAAGATATCATCCCGTAGAGAAAGGTTTTGGTCGTCCATTAATCATGTCACAATAGATACTTTTTAGAGGACGGGAGTTTAGTGGCTATGTAGACTCATCACGAAATGAACAAGGAAGTCAAAAGTGTAATTCTGAAGTTGCCATTGCTTTTCATTGTAACGCCCACAGCCGGATGGGATGTCGAGGTTAGAACTTAGAAGATACTATCATAAATATACATGTGCAGGCCCAGTTATTCGAGGGATGTGAAAGAAGCCTAGGCTCCAAATCAGAGTCGCTGTCCCTTTATATCGTCCTCTACGCCATGCAATGCATTGGAGTTCGGAAAAAAATCAGTCTCCATGTTAGATATGCTCCAGAACAGCCTCCTAGGGAATTGGTAGAATAGGCGCAGATAAAACATCCCTGGTATCATGTTTTCGCTATGAGATCGGCCCCGGAGAGCCGAGAAGCATCAATGTGACGATGTAGGGTAAATGCCGATTGCGGCCGATGGCTAGCAATCCTACAGTGCGTCTGCCGTGGAGGAAAAACGTATGAAGTGGGTTGAGGCGTCGGTAAGCTTAGAATCCAGGCATACCGGGCAATTGGAAACCGAAGCCAGGAACCGCAGGCGGTACTGCTACGACGGGTTCAGGTCGTGGCGAGATATGACGGGGCTCATGGGTTGGAGGACGGTCTTGTCTACGGAACCGTCCGTTGTCGAACCCGCCACGGCCGCCAAAGCCTCCACGCCCACCGCGTCCAGCATCCGGTGGGACCCGTCGACTAATGGCTATAGATATGTTAGAGCATGCTTCACCTTCGCGAAGACAACGCACCTTTGGAAGATACTCCAGCGCCAATCTCGATATCAGGCTCTTCAATCACCATGCCTCCCTCAAGGGGCCGGCCTCCGGTGCCGCCATTCTCCGCTGTCAAGACCCACTTGCGATCGGCATCAGTAAGTCGAGAGATCGGTATCACGCTAACGCCGGTGTTGTAGTCGCTACAGTCCCTAGGACCAAAGCCGACGCCCCATCGAGTCTGCAGATATTAGCACCTGTCAGCCCCTCGCGTGTGCTCTACTCTTACCTGTCGGGCTTTTGCTAGAGTCGCAGCATCCTGAATGGCATCCATACCCTCCTTGGCGGAAACGGCGTCAGGGCGCGTCAACATTTTGACGAATGCATGCCGTTTGTCTTGGTTGACGATGCAAGTCTGAACTCTACCGAACCGGCTGAAGATACTTCGTATCTCATCTTCAGTTCCACCAGCGCCACCTACGAATAATGTGCGACTGAGAACCTTGATATGGTCACGGGGCATAGACTGATCCCAATCAATGAATTTCGACGAACTACCACGGTAGGCACTGCTAGCCGGGCTGGGCTGTCGTCGAGGGGGAGGGGGTGTACGCTGACGGTACTCATTACGATCATTACGACCACCACGGTTCCTACCGCGACCGCGGCCACGCTCGCCACGCTCATGACGGGTTACCATATTCCCTTCGGTAGCAGCATTGGGATCGTAAGTACCGTAAGTTGGGCTGTCGCGACGATGTGGAGGTGATCTACGAATGGGAGACCGGCGGCGGCGGTTGAAGTCAGGCGATCGGCTACGGTCCCGGAATCTACTGCCGTTCTGTTCATATCGATCTTGCTCGTTGCCATTCTGAGCCACGGGCGGTGCTTGCGATGCAGCTGGAGGTTGAGGTGGCGGAGGGGGAGCACCCCCGTTTTGTGCTGCATATAGGGCAGTCAGTGCTTGAAGTCCTTGGTCTGCTGGCATTGCGCCTGTAGTCATAGCCTGCAAAATTGCCGCTGCAAGGTCATTAAGTCCGCCAGGTGGGAGCTGTATTGCGGATTGTCCATTGGGCGCGACCGGCGGAGGCGGTGCAAATCCTGGAGGCGGGGGTGGGATCATGTTCTGCTGGAATGGAAGCGCTGGTGGCGCTGGAGGCATAGCGTTAGCTGGAACATTTTGCTGTCCGAAGCCCGCAAGCGCAGCAAGTAGAGCGCCCGCGTCTTGTGGAACTGACACTGGCGCTGGCGCGGGAGCTGTGCTCTGTAAATTAGTCTGCCCACCGAAGCCGGACGCAGCAGTAGAGACGTTCGGTGGACTACCGGGAGGTGTATATGTATCTGGGGGTACGCAGTCAGATGAAGCCCGAATGGGGAGCAAACCTGGAGAGCATGGTAGGCGAATCTTACTGTTCTTGGGGTTGTTTAGTTGCTGCTTAAAGCCGGCAAGCATTTCGGGCGGGAATGTTTGCCCACGCTCCCAGATATCGAGCAGCTTCGAGATCTTCTCCTTCTGGTTCTCCGGCGCAGACTGGACGAGATCGGTCATCAAGGCCGGCAACACATCGGCAATCTTCTGCACACCCGAAGCAAACGTGCCCGGTGCAGCGTTCTTGGAGACCGCCTGGCCTGCTTTTTTGGCCCGCTCCAACCACTGGCGGGATATCGAATCTACGACGTATAGCACTCCCAGCTTATGTGTGGCAGGGCTGTTCTTGAACTGCTGGACGATTTTCTGGACGACGGTCGCATCGGACTAGAAGGGAAAACCAGACACTTAGCGTGGACTCAATGGAAGGGCAATTGGCGACCGGAGAGCCGGCGTACCTGGACGTTCTCCATGCACTTGGCGGTGATGGCGTCAATCTTGGTCTTCGTGACTCCTGGCGGCTTCAGCGCCTGTAGTGACTGCAGAAGCGTCTCCAACTCCTCCATCGCTGCCATGATTAGGTTAGGTGCACCAGATCAGACTCGACGATAAAGCAAAGAAACTTTCCGCGGCTGGATGCAGTAGACAGAGAAGAGCGCGTGAGTGAGGGCGCTGAGATGGGCAACCGCGCCGGTTTGACTGGGTGGTACTCGACCTCTCTAGCTAGAACCGGTGTAGAATAGTCTAGGTGACACGGAGAGTGTAGTACGAAGGCGAACAGTTGACCGAGTTGAGTGCAGGAGCGCAGGCGGTCAATATTGACAGGATGGCGCTGTCCTCGAGCGAGCTGAGTGGGCGGCTGCTGTTTTACCTACAAGCGCGACCAAGGTGAAAGCGAGATGCGAGCTGTCACATGAAGCGGCGAAGGTCGCAGCGACAGAGAGTCAAAGAGCAGTTGAGTATGGATGGATGATGGAATGTCTAAAGCTGAGCAGCTGTGTTGGAGTGGTGTGTGGTGTGGTGAGGAGCTGGCGCAGGTGCTGTCGCAAAGATCCGGCAGGAGCGACACTTGGCGTCTTATGTAAGCGACGATCACGTGCGCATGACTCTACTTAGAAACAGTCCATGCGCGATTCCCTAGGGGCCTTTCTTGCAAGATCTTTTCACTGCGCCTTGGTAGAATATCAATGTTCTGTCCCATAATCATCGGCCCGCGGAGAGGTTGGAGATGCAATGTGACTTGAGGAGATATGAAGTACGCGAGGCCAATCTTGGACAGCTACTGGTAACTGTGTACTGTACATCGCCTCGGCAAAAGAAAATACCGCGCCAGCGCAATCTGTGGCGATGACGTGCCCAGCGCGAATAATCAATCTACACCGCGGATGCTGCGGCTAGTCTCCAACGCAGGTGCTCAGTGGAGCACTGCTCTGGTACCAAGAACGACATTAAGTTCTGATCGGCAAAAGTTTAAACGCAGAGGAGACGGAGCGACAAGGAGGCTCTGGAGCACCGATTGATGAGCCTTCTGCGGATTCACTGGGTGCGCGCCTGCGCAAGGGACGAGAAAGGGGTCCATGATTGGCACGCCGTACTACGGGGTGTCGTCGGCTTAGTGAGGAGAGCCAGAGTCGAGTTCCCCGAGAGTGTTGCGGCGAGCGAAGCGGGATCGCTGGGGCGTTGGCCCTTGGGAATGACGCCGCACTTCCGTAGGCTGGTCAATGCTCAAGACCGAGCATCGCAGCTCCCAATCCCGAGCACATAATAATTTTTTCCATCCCCTCTGCTCATCCATCCTTCTCCACACCCCCTTTGTTGCCCAATTCGACTCTCATCCCCAATGGCTTCCGCGCTGCGATTGAGCACGAGCGCCTTGCGCTCCACGCTCCCCTCCGCCGCGCCCTTGCGATCTGCTGCCGTCTTCAATGGCTTCCGCAGCTACTCAACGGGCAAGAGCCAGGTGCGGGACCTTCGTCAAACGCTTCGCAACCATCTCTGACAGCTTCAATCGCAGACACTAAAGGAGGCCTTCGCCGCGAAGCTCCCCGGTGAGATCGAGAAGATCAAGAAGCTCCGAAAGTACGCCCTCGCACGTCTACGGCCTCCGCTGCGCAGCATTGACATTACATCACAGAGAGCACGGCAACGATGTCATTGGCCAGGTCACTCTTGACCAGGTCTACGGCGGTGCTCGCGGGATCAAGTCGCTCGTCTGGGAGGTAGGCGAGCACCGCTCAGCTACCACATCGAAGATAAGCTTACAACCGCTAGGGCTCAGTCCTGGACTCTGAGGAGGGTATCCGATTCCGTGGAAAGACCGTACGTGGAGCTTCTCGAAGTGTGAATCAGGCGATATATTTACGTTGCGCAGATTCCCGAATGCCAGCAGGTCCTCCCCAAGGCCCCTGACGGCGCTGAGCCTCTCCCAGAAGGTACGACAATGTTTTGTCTCCGATTTGACCCCGTTAACAACCGCAGGTCTCTTCTGGCTTCTTCTGACGGGAGAAGTCCCCACCGAGCAGCAGGTCCGCGACCTGTCCGCGGACTGGGCAGCCCGTTCGGACGTCCCCAAGTTCGTTGAGGAGCTGATCGACCGCTGCCCCAATGACCTCCACCCGATGGCCCAGTTCTCGCTCGCCGTCACTGCTCTTGAGCACCAGTCGAACTTTGCTAAAGCGTACGCTAAGGGAATGCACAAATCCCAATACTGGGAGCACACTTTCGAGGATGCCATGAACCTTATCGCAAAGCTCCCGACTATCGCCGCTAAGATCTACCGCAACATTTACAAGGATGGCAGGGTCCCTGCTATCGAGAAGGACAAGGACTACTCCTACAACTTGGCCAATCAGCTCGGATTCGCTGAGAACAAGGACTTCGTCGAGCTGATGAGGTTGTACCTCACTATTCACACCGACCACGAAGGCGGCAACGTCAGCGCACATACTACCCATCTGGTTGGCAGCGCTCTCAGCTCTCCTTACCTGTCATTAGCTGCTGGTCTCAACGGTCTTGCTGGACCCCTTCACGGACTGTATGTTGCTGAAACTCATCATCTTGAGCTATTCTAACCCACTGTAGGGCTAACCAGGAGGTGCTCGTCTGGCTTCAGAGGATGAAGAAGACCATTGGCAACGACCTCAGCGACCAGGCCATCAAGGACTACCTATGGTCCACCCTCAAGGCCGGCCAGGTCGTTCCTGGATATGGCCATGCCGTGCTCCGCAAGACCGATCCTCGCTACGTCTCCCAGCGCGAATTCGCGCAGAAGCACTTGCCCGACGACCCCATGTTCAAGCTCGTCAGCCAGGTCTACAAGATTGCTCCTGGTGTCCTCACGGAGCACGGCAAGACCAAGAACCCCTACCCCAACGTCGACGCTCACTCCGGTGTTCTCCTGCAATACTATGGCCTCACTGAGCAGGGCTACTACACTGTCCTCTTCGGTGTCTCCCGCGCTCTTGGTGTGCTTCCTCAGCTCATCATCGACCGTGCCGTCGGCGCTCCCATCGAGAGGCCCAAGTCCTTCAGCACTGAGGCGTACGCTAAGCTGGTCGGTGCCACTTTGTAAGCTGATTACGCGGAGACGGGTAGCTGTAATAAAGCGATTGGAGTGGTGGCTCAAGGAAAGAGTTCATGTGTACCATCTAGACTAGGGAATGTAGGTATAGGGATCGGGCGCGTTTTGGTGTAGCATGCATCAAGCTTTCATTTGGTCTGTCTTTGTTGTAGTAGTACCATTTTAGTAGCGACTGGCGACCAATATCATGCCTGAAAAGTTCTCAACTGTTGCTCGGACTGTTTGCGCTACCTGAGAGGACGAGAATGAATAGCGCTGTTCATCCAGGCCACGGCAGGAAGAGACGGCCTGAAGGCCTTCAGTGCCTTTCACAAGGGCTCAATGGATACGGAAAGCCCTCCGGGGGAGTTCGAGCCCCCCTTTACAGAATCAAATCCGTTCGTCATAGTTGGCTGCTTATGTGCTTATGTTGCTTCGGCCTTTGCGCCACACTTTTGACCGCCACGGATGTCGTTCAGCTGCGCTCTTCCAAAAGCCGCGCTGCGATCAGAGTAATATTATGAAATAAGCATCAACTGCTAGACAACGCAAAGCCGAACCTGGGCCCCGTTAGCTACCTTTGCGGAGTACAATGTACATCTACCTATGTCCTAAGGTGCACAATCAGACGGCGTCTTCGGTTGCCGAACGCTCGGGATGGCTTGAAGGCGTAGAGTGTGGCTGGCCAGGGCTCAGGGCCGGCAGCAAGGGCTGGAAGAAAACTACTCGGGTCTTCTCCAATGTCCGATGGCGGTGAGGGCGCGATACCGGCAGTGCCTTTTCGAGGCTGACATGGCCTCGCGATGGGTGTGCCGCGGCTTGTTGAGCGTTGGCCGACGCCCAGGTCCCTTTGGGGAGCCGCTATCAGCACCAACAAAGTCGCCGTCGGCGGGTGCTCATTGTTGAGCAGGGCGTGCAACCGCACCCTGGAAACAAGGACAGCACTGTGATGTAGTCTAGTCCCCTTTATCGTCGCGCGCATTGCTTCTTTGCGAGAGAAAAAAGTAATATCGCGAAGCCGCACAGTGAGCGCTGCAAGTCGCGCTTTCCGAGCGTCGTAAGGCTTGGCATCATCAATCAACAGCTCGGTCGCCCAAAAGCCCGGGCCTCTCGCAGCTCTCATTCCGCTAGGCTCAGCTCCGAACTTTTCTACTCCCCCCATTCCACATCGTTTTCTGCATCTCCTACCTTCTCTCTTACCCCCGCAACCGTCCCAGCGAAAGACGCGCCCTCCTGCCTCGGTCCGGCCCCCTATCGACAGCACAACCCAGAGATGAGCACGCCCGCAGCACAGGTCGCCGGCGTGCCTGCCGTACCGGAAAAGAAGCCAGTAAAACCTTCAAATTTACTGCGTAAGTGGGACCTCTATCGCCTTGTACAATGCGAATTGAAGCTAATCTGGGTGGTTTGGAACAGTGGGTGCTGGGTTGAACATGTTCGAGTAAGCGTCTACGACGGAGGCAAACGCGAAAACAGACACTGATGAGGAGACCTACAGAGTCACCACCTTGGGGCAACCCCTCGAAGTACGTATTCCTGTCTACGTACCCTCCGAACCCCCTCGCTGACTCTGTCCTTGTAGGTGACGAAGACGACAATGGCGGCGAATAGGTCCGACGGCTTTGCCGGGGCTATAGGGCGCATCTGGAGCCGCGGTGGTGTTCTTGGATGTGAGTTTTGCCTTATCCTGAGCTCCTGGCGTCTGGCTGTCCTAGCTGGGCGCATCGCCGCAGCCCTAGGAGCGCTCCCAGCGCAAGCCCGGATTGGAGCTAAAACGAGTCTTCTACAGTCTACCAGGGTCTCATTCCGTGGGCCTGGATCGAAGCCTCCACCAAGGGCGCTGTCCTCCTGTTCGTCGCTTCCGAAGCCGAATACCACGCTCGAGTTTTCGGCGCCCCCAATTTCGTAGCTGGCATCACGGGCGGCATGGTTGGTGGTCTTGCGCAGGCCTATGCTACCATGGGCTTCTGTACCTGCATGAAGACAGTCGAGATCACAAAACACAAGGTCGCGGCGGCGGGCATGAAGCCTCCGGGCACTATAGAGACATTCATGGACATCTGGCGTAGGGAGGGCATTCGCGGTATCAACCGGGGAGTGAACGCTGTTGCCGTCCGCCAGGTCACGAACTGGGGATCGCGGTTCGGCCTCTCACGTGTTGCGGAGACTGGCATCAGAAAGGTCACCGGAAAGGAGCAGGGTGAGAAGCTGGGCGTTATGGAGAAGATTCTCGCGTCTGCGCTCGGTGGCGGCTTGAGTGCTTGGAACCAGCCTATCGAGGTCATCCGTGTCGAGATGCAGTCGAAAACCGTCGATCCGAACCGTCCGAAGAACTTGACCGTGGGCAAGGCGGCGAAGTACATCTATTCGAACAATGGGTTGAAGGGTCTGTACCGTGGCGTTACTCCTAGAATCGGTCTTGGCGTTTGGCAGACGATTTGCATGGTTGCTTTGGGAGATGTGTACGTGCTCTTATATCTTCGTTCTCTAAGAGGAGCGTCTGCTAACGATGTAATAGTGCCAAGGAAGCAGTCGAGAAGCTTACTGGCGACAAGGTTACGGCTAAGCACTAGACGGCGTTGGTTGGTATATGATGGGTTCTTATCGGGTCGGCTACTGTGTGAAATGGATTGTAATATGGGCTTCCGTAAGGTTCTTGACATTTTCTAGGTGGTCTGATTCCGGCATGATTACTGCTGCGTAGACTTGCCTCCGCTAGCGCCCGCAGAATTGCGGGCCTTGGAGACCACCCAATTCTTTCTTGATAGATTAGTCGAACGCTCGAAAGGCTAGAAATCACTGTTTGAAGGGAGACATCTGATTCCTCTGCCTGGCGTGCTAAGAAGACGCGTGATCCTATGTATGTGGCTGTGAACATACTGAGCGCCAACGACGAAGTGATGTGGCTATTAGAATGGCTGCACAGTATGCATTAGCATATGCTCGCCAGTGCAGCCGTAAGGACCCCGACATTGGAAATTCGTGCAGTAAATTCTCCTTAAACGCCAGTCCCTTTGCGGTTGGTCCGTGCTCAGCCTTATAGCGATTGCTCAACGTCACGCACCACTCATCAACCTTCAACAAGTCAAGCCTGCTTGCCACAACACCCTCACACCACCATCATAAGGATGAGGGACCCAACATGTTCAAGCCTATTTCCTGTGTTCAGACGAACGTGCAGGTCGGATATCGGCGGGTGAGTTTCCTCGACTTTGCTGTTGCTCTCTCCCAGCATTGTTTGCTCTACGTTTACACGTGTTTTGGCTTCACGCGAAAGGGAATGGTTGGAGTTTACCCCAAGTCCCGGCAGTCTCCAGGCTGAGTAGTCCCCTATTGTAGAGTGGAGTTGCACGATGCTTCAGAAATGATCCCCAGAACGCCTCCTAAAGCGGCAAGCCGAGACCTAGGCTGACCAGCTATAGTTCCCCGACCCTCACTTTCAACCGTTGATCAAAGCCTGGAGATGTGAGCTTACGGCTTTATCTCATGTCTTCAACCTCTATTTTGTCGCCTGCATCGACACTATCCAAGTTTATCAGCCAAGTTTTCCCAATCAGAGCATCTCGGCAGAGGCTGATTTAGTTCTGCACCCGCCCGTTTCTTCTCCTGATCTCGAATCCGGCATCGACCCGGCTGATCCCCATTCCATCACACGACTTCATGTTGATTTTCTAGGCCGAGAGGAGATCCTTTTAGCAACGTGTGACGATGGCGATGTTATCGGATATCGCGTACCCGAAATCCATCGCGCGATCGGATGTCGACGGCACTCTTCGGACGGCGAAGACGAACCGGCTGATGAAGGCCGAGTTCGAGTGTTTCTGCATCGTAACGTTGGCGGCAGCGCATGGGGATTAGCCATTCATCGAGAGGCGCGTCTGATAGCGATCAGCGCAAACACACATTCAGTGACAGTGCTCGCATATGCACTGGCAAGCACATCAGCATCCGACTCTGACGACTCTCTCAATACGGAGAGCGCTTTCACATCCAGCGAGGAAGAAGGGGACTTTCCGCATCCTCGAAGGCGCGATCATGTCATCACCCTTACCGCTCAAACCAACATTCCTGCAGTGTCTTTCGATAACAGCGGCTTGGACCCATCCGGAAGATGGCTCTATAGCAGTTCGATAGACGGTGCGAATCACCTTTGGGACCTCCACCAGCCAGATGTGCCTGCGAGGATACTTGAATTAGGCCATTGCGTAAGCGTCAAGGATCCAACCACAGTCCCCACACCATGCAGATGTCGGAACAGAGAATCAGTACCCCACGCCGCTTGGGCCGCTCTGTTCATAGACCCGCGGTCTTGCCACCAGTGCACTTCGTTCAAGGAGGCATTAGGACCAGGTTTCGGGCCTGATGGGCCGACCCAAATTGCTCCTTGCTTTTGGGACAACACTGAACTCAAACCCCGGTTTACGACGAGGCAGAGCGGCCCTTTTCCTGGTTTTCTGGGTCAAAACGATGACTCATCTAGCGATGGCTCAGACGACATGCCTCTATCCGATACAGAAGAGGAGGAGGAGGAGGAGGAGGAAGAGGATCAGGCACATGCGACCGCTCAACTGACGGGTCAACTGTTACATCAACCGTCGCCCGAGAGCGCTTCAGGAACGCACGAGGCGGAAGACGTCCCTGGTTCAAACAACGAACATGCGCAGGGTGGCGAGGGCGAGACACACCCTCCACCCGATGAGCCCCTTTTTGTACCTGAAGTTCCCGCTCCTCCCCATGTAGTCTTAGCTACGTGGCTCAATGACGACAACGAAGGCGAAGACGGAGACGACGAATCTGATGATATGTCCCAACTTTCCGACGCACCCGATGATCTACTACAACTTATCGAAGCCGAAACTGCGGCAGGACTGCCGCCCCTTCCTAGACCAACGCCAACCGCACCTATCAAATTACCATATTGCGAACTGTCCACATCTGAGAGCTTTAGGGACCAGGTAAGTACAAAGCCGTCTTCTCCCCAAAGTCACCCCTGGAAGCCTCCGGCAGATGAAAATCAACACATGCTAGTTTTGCCTCTATCGAATGCCGGAGGCTTCTAAACAATAGGCCAGACCTGGATATTGTTAGAATGCCTCGCGCTTGCTTCGAGGGCAGTTGCGAATATGTGGCCCATTCATTTGAATGACGGTGCTTCTTTTACTTTGAATATAGCTGACATCCAATAGCCTCAGCCACCCAAGCCCTGCGTAATTGTTACCAAGGAAGAAATCTACCTCTTCCAGCGACCCTTCGACTCCGCCGGCGATCTCTCAGATCCAATCATGACAATGCGGAACCCTCTATACCCGCCAGAGGAGCTAGAGCGCGGAGCGCCCCCAGCAGCCTCTTACCATCGCTACTGCTATGTGACGCAAGTCCCAGAGCTCGGTATTCTGATCCTTGCTACTCCCGCCGGTCGCGCCGGAATCTTCAGCTTGACAAAAGCGACGGAAGGCCTTCAGCGGCCACTATACGGCTTCCGATTGGATCATATACTGCCCTTTGTGCGCCGCGATGGGAAGAACGTCATCGAGGATTCATGGGGAAGGAGGCTGGTCGGTGTAGCGGTTGGGCCTGTGCAAGGTATGCTCGACCCGTCAGATAGCGACGGGGATGGGAGCGGGACAGAAGGGAGGAATAGGGGCGCGAGGAGATGGCGGCTGATGCTGATGTATCATGATCACACTGTGTATAGTTATGAGCTTGGGAAGTACAGGGAGGATGGGTCGGCCGATCTGGGCGATCTGGTGGTGTAGGCGTTGATAAGGCTACGGCGGATGGTCAGAGTATCTCAATCACAGTATATGGGTACGATCATTTGGATCTTGGGGACTAAACTAGCGTTCACAATCTGGTCCTACTTCGAGGATGGACTATAAAGCTTTCATGTGTATAATGCCGAGTGAGTACAACAGCCCCCACCAATCAAACCAACACCCACCCCGTCCGCAGTCCCCTACAATCCCGCCTCCAACAGATGATCCAACTTAACAGCCCCCTTCCTCGACTCCTGCCTCCAATCCGTCCTCGCCTCACCAGCCCCCAACCTCCACCAGCACCGCCACACCTCATCCGCAACCCACAATCTCATATTGGCACTCCACCCGCTGTACCGGCGATACTGCACAAACGGCTCGCGGTACACACTCCACGCCTCCGCAAGATCCGGCAGCTTCGTCTCCGGGTGCACGACCAACGTTACGCGCGTTGCGTGCCAGAACGCCATCGACAGCCAGACGGGCAGCTGCACGGCCCACTTGCGATCGGTGGCGTGGACGTGCAGCGCGATGTGGGCGATGCGGCGGGTGCCGCTTGCGTAGAAGAGGGTGAGGAAGTGCATTTGGCGCGCCATGAGGGAGGCGTGGGGGCAGGGGCACGGCGGCGGGGAGGGCAGGTGCGCGGGCCAGAGGATTGGCGTCTGGCGGCCGATGGTGCAGAGGCATGGTTCCACGGTGCCGGCTTGCTCGGCGCAGTAGCAGCGCGCTGCTGGGTGCCGGGGGTGATAGTCCTCGGGGCGCGGCTTGGTGTCTAGGAAGAGCGTGTATACGCCGGGGTTGAAGAACAGGACCATTGGGGGACTTAGTTCGAGGAAGGTGATGGTTTGGATTTTGTAGAATTTGCGGGACTCGCTGCGGGACTCGCGGTTTACGCGCGTCAGGACTGGGGATGGTTCCTTGGCCATGTAGGGAGAATGGGGGATTTGGCGGATGGTTGGGGGGCGCAGCGTGGATGTCGCGTCGAAGGCTTCGTGCCAGATCATGAGGCGGAGCTCGCTGGGGAGGGCGGAGAAGCAGGTGAAAGCGCGCTCTGGGTCGATATTGCTGGGGCTGCAGGCCTTCGGTCGTGGATGGAGTCTCCAGACAAGGCGCCGTGTGGGGGGTTCTGAAAGAGTTGTACGGGGCTCAAGTAGCACTGGCCAGCTGCTGTCGTCCGCGAGGTTGTCGACAGAGGCTTTTGACTGGGCGGTCTGCTCCAGCGTGGTGGATTGCTGAGCAGGTCTGCGCTGCCACTCGACGGTGGACTTATCTGCCCACGGGATTATGCGGATCTTCTCGTCGATATGCTGCTGAGAAGCCATGGCGAAGGTCGGTTCAGAGAATATGTAAAGCGTGAAGTGCTTTTGAATGCTGTTCTCGAAAGAACAGTGGACTGAGCGATGGAGATTAGAGAAGAGAAAGACGAAAGATGAAAAAGAAATACTTGCACGGTTCTTATATATGTGGTACCCTAGGCAGAATTTTCTCAGAGCAGAAACTTTTGGAGGACTTTTTGTTGATGGACCATGGGATGCAGTGTTGCCGTGGAGGTTCGGTTCGGGGTTCCAATCTTGTTCAGCAGGCGGCGCAAGTCAGTGTCAAAACGTGTCGCGCAGCAAACCACGCCCAACGGTGCACCACGCGAACGAAGAGGTTCCCACTCATCCAAAACTAGAACGGTTGATACCCCCTCCCGAAGTGCTGCAGGCTTTAAAGCGTTCGCGGTGGCGACCGTGTTGGCCGAAGCAAAATCCTGGGGAATCGCCTCTGAATATATTTCCTTCAATCAAAGCCGTGACCTGCACTCTTAGGCATCATGGCTAAGTAGCCATTTTGATTTTTCCTAAAATAAAAAACACCTGCGTGGTAGTCCATGGTTCGTCGTGAGCGCTACCTAGGTAATTCTAGGCGCGAAACGAATTGACAGTTTGGTAAGGGAAAACGGTAGGCCGCGTACCAAGTGAGCATGACCGAGATAGGCTTCTATAGCTCTTGAACTCCAGCGTTTAAACAGTGCATATCTTTCTAGACCTCGGGGAAGAATGCCACACGTTGCGCCTTCAAATGTAGGGGCATTCCTAGTCGCAGTGAACGCGGTACTCCAATGAGTAGGACAGCCCTGGTGAGAGCACCCTGCGGCGGAGTCCGAAGGTCGATGTCCTGGGCCATTAGTGAGAATACCGCCAATACTTGCCATTCCCACGATGGTGTTGGGAATCCGGGTGAGGAACGACAGGCACCACCGCGCTTCCTCGCCCACTGCCTAGCTCCCCCGAAAACGGCAAAGCTCGTCCACGTGCCGCGCGCTAGGGCCATTGCAGCTCCAACATAAAAGCTCGCCGCTCCCACGCCCCCTTCTCTCCTCTCATACTTACCTTGCTGGGGTCGGATCGATCAAGAATGATCTCGACCAAGCATTATCGCCTCCATTGCACAGCGGGGAGTGGTGGTGCTTTGAGTCTCGTTCGCGGGCCTCACTGGCGTAATTTTTGCTGCTCTGCCGGTTTCTTCTTTTCATTGATGACATTGCTGCTGGCGATGCGTTGAGGAAGAGAGATGATGTCTGCGTTTGGGTTTAAGGGTTTGGGAACGCATGCCGTCGTGCCTCGTCTTGTTGTGGAGCTCGAGGATGAGGAGTGGAAGCCCACACTACGTCGAGAGGTCATTATTAGCTGGCCTAGAAATCTCTGTTCAGCTAAGCTGATGCCAAATGGGGAATCTGCATCCGTCTACCTAGGTAGGCTATCCTGGAGGCCTTCAGCGACTTTTACTCCGACAAGTCCATCTTGCGTTATCCGCCGAAGACCTCCAGGCCAGACTATGCAGACTCCAGAATGAGGAATGCGTCCAGAACAAGCTGCACCTCGTGGACGCTCTCCTACACCTATCAACGGCCGATTTGTCACCCTGTCAGGTAGACATGCCCGTGATGCTATACATACGGTGGGTCTTCTACTTAGGTTATTATCCATTTGTGAGCGGTAACGTACCGTACAAGTGCCTCTTGTCTCATTGGCCGTGGGCGGGCGTCGTCTGAAGCAAGCCGCGGCGCTGAGAACTGCACGCCAGTCGTGTTGCCATAGCATGATGCTCATGTCCTGCCACCTCGGTCTCGTGAATCCAAATAGAGCCGGAGGTATCACCACCTATCTCTCATCCAGCTTTCCCTCTGCCTCCCCAGCACTTGTGGACCCCGCATGAGCCTGACCCTCAGCATCTTCCAAATCCTCAGCGCCCTCCAATGTGCCATCTTCCTGCTCACTCTCCTTGGCACCAGCAAGCCGCCTATACTTCCTCCGCTTCTTCTTATCGGCCGACGCCTTCTTCCTGCTCTTCGCCCTCGCCTTAACAGCCGTCCGACTATCCTCCCCAAGCTCCAGCTCCTCAATGCGATCCTGAAGCAACCTTCTCGCCGTCTTCCTGTTTATGCTCCGACTCCGCGTGTCCTGACATTTGACCACAATGCCCGTGGGGAGATGCTTGAGCTGCACGGCCGAAGACGTCTTGTTGATTTTCTGGCCGCCCGGCCCGCTGCCCTTGAGGAAGTTTTCTTCAATCTCGGATTCGGGGATTACGCGCCGCGGCGGCAGCTGTTTCGCAGCGGAAATTGGGGTCGTGGAGAAGGGACGGGCGACAGTGCGGAGGACGGCGGCGGAGGAGCGGGCGCGTGGGAGCCGGAGGATGGACGGGAGGAGAGGCATTGATGTCGAATCAAGGTTGCGGCGGGTATAGACGGGGGCATCACGATAGCATGACGCATGGAAGTTTCTGTGCAGCCTTCGATATAATCGCCAGGGCTGCGCCGTTATGCCGCTGATCCGAATCCAGCTCCAGGGCCCCTTTTCGCACCGAATTCGTGGTTTCTTCGGAGCGGGCATCAATAAGGCACTAGGATCCGGAGCGGCCAAAATTTTCCCGGCGGCGGCCCAGCCAGCTCCCTTCGCCTTGCGAACGAACGTGCCGTCGTACTACCACACCCAGCCCGCGCTCAACCTCGCTCTCAAACGACGTTGGGGATCCGGGTGCCCAAACCTTCCCCGCCCTCCGGATCGCCGACGACGCGCCGTAAATTGTCCGGAAGAATTGCGCCGCAGCATGCTCGACTCGGCCTCGGTATCGACCGTCATCCTCCTCGCTGCAGCTTCCGCCCTCCTCCTTGCCGCAATGCTCTACCCGTCCTCGCTGCTGCGCTGGTTACAGCGGAAGCGGTACCAGTACGAAGTCACATTCTCGCTGTACATGCTCACGCCGACCGAGAAGTTCATCTTCAGTGCGTTTACCCCGTTCGAATCGCACAGCACGCGACTTCCGCCCTCAAGCTTGACACGACATACAAATTGCTAACGAACGACCGCTAGACTCCATCCTCTTCCTCCTCCTCTCGCTCCTCATAATAGCCGCCTCCCTCTACCTCCCCGAGCACCTCTTCCTCATCGCAAACCGCATGTTCTACTACTTCTCGGGCGACGAAGAAACGCTCGGCCCCGCTGCCAACAAGGCCGGCCAGCAAATCGTCACCTCGTCCTTCGCAACAGCCGCGTCGCACCTCGGCAAGGAGCCCCTACACCAAGGGCCGCTGGCCGGCCAAGGCAGAGGCTACATGGAGCCGTAGTAAATCCCCCCTTTCCCATATCCGGCTGTACCTGCGTCGAGATTGCGTCTGTGGAACGTGTTCGTCTCCGGAACTATGGAAGTGCTGCGATTGCGCGCGGTATATAGCGTGTTAATGTTGCCGATGTGGTGAGGCGAGCGAGGGTTAGGAGCTGGCATAAGGTGGTAGTTGCCTGCTTTTCTGTTTCGCTTGGGAAAATGCGTGGCTGGGATACCCGTCTCCTTGTGATTGATAGCATGGACCGCCGTTATAATAGTTGCATGGGCGGTGTTGGGTTGTACTTGAGGCGACGGACGGGCCGTCCCACCTTAGAGCGCTTTGCTAGGTCACTCTACTACTTAATCTTAATGTATTTACCTACGTCAATTGCTGCACATCAGCTCCAAAGGGGCCGTTTTGTTCGTTGCGTTGGGCACTCCCATCGCCCCTCCTCGATGGGCTCCATGTCTCTTCTGGGTTGTTGTTGTGTGGTTTCCCCTTTGGGCAGGCAGCACCCCATCACTGCGGTTCAATGGATTGATTGAGGCGTGAAACAGGCCTCTTGTTATTACGTACCACTCTATTTGGAATGACACACTGAAGCGACCCGGATCCATTTCCTCGGAGTGGCAGATCGGCATAAAACAAAGGATCAGGGGGGATGGGATGGGACGGCAGGTCGTGCGCTGAGACGACAGTCGATGCGACCGAGCCAGTACCGAAGGGAAGCACGATAGGAGTGAGAGAACATTGAAGGTCGCTGGGAGATCAGCACAGGGCTTGACATAGAACACGTTTACTCTTATAGACAGCGGCGTGGGAAATTTCTTATCATACAACGGCCGAAATGTACATGTGTCCCCGTAGTATCCTACATCATACCGGACTAAACATTGACAACCAAAGGAACGAATTACAGCAAGCTGTAGATAGCAAGTGAGACCCTAATCCACGTATCCTACACCAAACACACCATTTTGACGGACCGGCATCGACCGTCTGCAGAACCCTGGGCTCGCCTCGATAATTCCCTTCCGCTGTGCTGCATGACCCCTCCGTCGTTACGGCGACGCAACGGCGAGGTATCCCAACGGTCGTTTATTTTCCAAACATGACGCGGACTGCATTCGCAAGGGCAGCTGGAGTGTAGTCGTTCGCGGTAACCAATGCCGGGAAGTCTCTGACGGCAGCTTCGTGACTCGACTTCGAGGGGCCGTTGCTAACGAGGAGCAAGACCACGGGTACGCTGGGAAGCGCCTTGTTTTCCTCCGCCTTCTTCACAACGTCTCGTGCGAATCTGACTTGCTGCTCGAAGGCTTGTGGGTTGTGCATGGTGACGTTCTCGGTCGAACATATTACGATTATGATGGCCCCGCTCGCGGGGAGGAAGTCGGTGTGAGTTTGTGTCATCCCGTGGTCTAGACGGTATGGGACGTGGCGCACTTGTCTGGGGAGGGATCTCCCCAGAGGCTCGAAAGGATCCATGTTCTTTGCCAGGTCCGTGGACGGCGGGTGAGGAACGAAAGGGGTGAAAAGAGTGATAATTTCGGCTTCGTTGAGGGATCGAAGCCGGCTGAGGCTCTCCGCAGGACATCTCACGAAAGTCGCGCCGCCCGCAGTGGAGGCGCTCTGAAGAAGTGCAGTAAGGTTCGACACTCCAGGGGATGGCGAGGCCATCTTGCGAGTGTGTGCCGAGTGAGGCTTTGGAAATTTCAACGAGGTTCTGACTTTGCGCTCGCCCATTCTGGTAGCGGGACCTGACGTCTTTTCAGAGATGACCGTAGTGGACTGACTGATTATGTCATAAGCAGCCTCGATGGGCGACGTTCCAAAGAAAACAGGTGATAGTGAGGGTGGAGCGGATCCAGTTTCGGTATCGACGCCCTTTTTGTCCAATGCGGTGGCAGGGATGGATCTGGACGAGTTTTTTTCTACATTTGCTTCCGGATTTTCGGATAGTATCGAAGATTGGCCGTTGATTTGAGGCGGGAAGGCTGGACTGCTGCCTCAACGGGCTTCCCGTCAACGACGACCGAGCCGAATGTGGTATCGCCACCAGAAGGATGAAGCAGTATGACAAAATAAAGTGTTTCGAATACAGCCAACAAGAGAGGACAAACAGTCCACCACCCAGAGATATCAGCCTTAATCCATGGAGTTGTTGGGCAAAGTTTGATGTATTAAGTGCTGGCGGATCGCAAACTGGACCGTGGCCTTGTTGATGGTTCCTGCGATTATCTTTCGATCTGGGACGTTTAATATAAGGAAGAACCTTCCAAAATATAATGCCAATAATATCGGAGGTGATCTTAATGGTGCTACGGCATGAGAGAGAAGGAAAGGTAGTACGAGATCTTGGGCACATATGTTTCCATTCGCTGATAAAAAAGCAAGGACGGCAAGCAAGGACAGGTCGGTCAGTGGAGGCAGGCGGCTGCAAGGCAATGCCTCCAAAAGGCCCGAAACTACAGCTGACACACGGCATAATGCCTCAGTGCGGCGCGGTTACGCAAAAAGGTATCCGAGTCTAGCGGATAGATAGCCGTGTGATGGAGGAGGTTGTTGGGTAGCAAGTGTACCTAGGTATCTCTCGCGAGAAGGACAGGGGCAAGCCCGGCCATAGTGGCAACTCTGGTGCTTCACATGCCAAAGGTGGCTCCGAGCAGTGGAATATGGGACAGACTGATAAATGTGGAAAGCTTACATGTTGGTGTGATGGAAGGAGCATGGCCATCCTCCTGACCGAGGGTACACCCTCTTGGCCGGACGCGCAACGGGACGAGAAGCCACGCCGCCATGCTGTGGGCCGAAAAACCAGACCAGTAGTGTTAAAGCAGGCAGCCAGTAACCGGGGAAGGAAGCTGGTGCAAAGGATTCGCCATATGTAAGGTATCGTCAATATGTATGGCGCGCGGGGGTTGTTGACGATTCGAGCCGACTCTGCAGCAACGTTGCAAGTTGATCGCTGGCTTACGAGGCGAATGGGCCACTCAGGGCGCCGCAAGGGCGCGCGAGCCGAGAGACTATCAATCGATGCTTGCTGTGTAACATGGTCATCCAGGCGGGCGATGGCAGCTGGCGGCGGAAGACGAGAGCTGGAAATGGCGCCCAGTGACCAAGGGCATATGCGGGTGACTGCTGCAGCGAGATTGAGTGCAGCAATTGGGCGCATACGAGCGAACCGCGGGTGGGAGACGAAGCGCTGTGCGCCCGCCGCGCCTACACGCCGCCGCGCCCGGCGGCGATGGAGTGCGGCAAGAGCTGTGGTTGAGGTGACATTGAAGGGCAGCAGTGCGAGCTGGCTGCGATGAGGTTGGGACGGCGACACAGAACGTGGGTCGAGGCAGCTGAGGCGTGGGCGAATCCGGGGTGCGTGCTGACCTAATCGCCCCAATGCGGCTAGCGCGCCTCCGATGTACATAGTAGCCCTGGAGGCATGGCATACGCGATCCGACTACACCGTCCAGCGCGCCCGCTTGCCTCCTTTCGCCGCTGACCGCTGTCTTACTGCGTGCATGGAGGAAGGGTAACGTGATCCATCGTGCTCGACGCCCGCCGCTCATGGATTTGGAAGGCGAGCGGCCCGCGGTCCTGCACGACGCGCTCGAGTCGCTGGAGCGAGGTTAGTATGCCCTCGTATCACTCATGCGGCTGCTTACGACCGGTCCAGCGTCTAGAACGCCGGCGAAGCAGAGAGCGTCGAAAGTGTCAGCCGTCGTCGATGCCATTTGCCGCCATGCGTTCGACAAAGGGCTCGACGAGGACTCTCTGCGAACCGTGGTACAGATCGCCTCGCGGAAGACGGAACTGGACCAGACGAGTGTAACCACGCTCGTCAAGAACCTCTATCCCGCCCAGCGCGTACCCGCAGACGTCGTGGTCACTGTCGTGAGCGGACTCGGCCAAGGCAAAGGCAAGCCTTCGCCTGGCTCCCAAAACGGCCTCGTCAAGTGGCTTACCATCGTCCACGAGATCATCGATGACCCCAATGTATTGCCTCGCCTGTACGGCGTGCTATTTGGGATGCTGGATATGATCAGTATCAGGTGCGCATCGCCGAAGTCCGAAGCCAATATCGGTGTATGCTCAGTCTACTAGGACATCTCTATGCCATCTGCTCTCACTCATTACTCGCCGGAAGCATGTGAAGCCGTTCAGGATACAGCAGCTGTAAGCTTCCTCATGCGTCCGGCGATCATGTCTTCGACACGGCTACTGACATGATCGCAGGCTGGAGCTCTCCCGCAGTCTTGGTAACGAGCCGGCCCTCCAAGGTCTTCTCCGCATCTACAAGGATTACTATCCGGACATCATTCTCGGAAGCACTTCCACGAGCCGCAACTCCTTTCCTCCGGTTAGTCCTTTCTTGATGCTCGCATAGTTGCTCGCGTAACACGTTACCGTCGCACCGATTCAAACCGACGACTAACTTCACAGCTACCCGACCCCGAGTGGCGGACTAGACTTCTAGTTATACAGCAACGGAGCGTTGCAGCGAATGAAGACGGCACTCAGCAACACAATGGGTTCAAGGTTCTAAGAAAAGGACCGAAGAGGGGCAGAATCTCGGCAATCCCAGACGTGCATACCTATCATACGAATGAGGTAAGTAGGACATAGCAATCTCGGGCTATCAGCATCCACTCACGGGAGGCTGCAGACATCCGTTACCCTTGAAGGGATCGACAACGTGGAGGACTTTGTGGAGAAGCTCGACAGGATAGAGCCGCCGGGCCAGCTGATCTCGTTCCTCACCGATCCGCTTCTCCAAAAATACGTCGACCTGAAGTCTTCGCCGATCACATCGAGACGCATCGAGCTATGGCTTTCAACCTGCCTAGAGGAGCAATATGAGGCAGTGAAGGCAGGAACGCCAGATCCTCTGTATCTTTCGGAGATTCTCAGTGGACTACTCAGGCACGCACAGTATACGAAGGTAAGCTACCCCGCGAGGTGGCTACTAAGAACTGAACTGACTTTTTTTAGAGCCTTTCACCGGTCGTGCAGGCGTTCCTCAAGGAGTACCTGCTCGTTTGGGACGGCCTGCAAGACATCGACGCGATCCTCGGCCTCCTTTCCTGCATCCAGATTCAACCGTTCCAAGATGCATATGCATCCTACCTGAGCGCCGCAGAACGAGCCGTTACGGGGCAACATCCTGAGTGCTATGACCAGCTTCTACGTTTCTACACCGACCTGCTTCGACAATGGATGAACCAAGCCTCCCCCCAACCACGCAGACCAGGTCCCGCAACCGCGACCCCCGATCAGCGTGCCCTCCACGATCTAGCCTCGCACGTCTCCTCGCTATCGACTTCCCTCCTCCTCTCCCTACCATTCAGCTCAGGGGGCTCCAACATAACATCGTCCATCCTCACTTTCTACGAACTCCTTTCCACCTCTTCAGCGCCGTACCGCATCCCCATCGTTCTCCCTCCCATGTCCCTCATCTACACGCTCGCCCTCTCCCCCTCCGCAACAACCCTCTCCCGCGTCTGCGGCATGATCGGCGCCTACAAGACTGCTTTCAACAAACACCCAGGGCCAATCAGGCACTTCTACCCCCAAGAAATAGTCGACGCGATCAACTGCTGCCTCCGCGACATCTACAACCTGCTCTGGATCTCGCGTGCCCTTGTCGCCTCCAAAGACGCAGAGGGAAAAGACAAAGCATCCGGCGTTTTCTGCGACCCGGCGCTTCGAGAGGCACTCAACACCTATCTCGGAGACATCGACCGCGAATACGCAATCCAGACTGCCTTTGGCCTTTCGAACAACCCCATGCTGGCGGCCTCATCTGCTGCTGTATGGAGGCAGCTCGAAGCAGTGGAGATTGACGCCCGGGGATACGATAGGTCGTCGATTAACTGGCACAAGGGCCCTGTTTCGCAGCGCTCGCTGGATGTGCTGAGGCGGAACGGCGGGGTGGACGTCGATTGGGAGCTTTATCGTGTACATGTGTTGCAGTGGCTGGAGGAGAGGGGCTGCGCCGGGCTTAAGGAGTTTATGTTTGCTTCGTCAGATGCGCTGAAGAAGAAGTACGGTGCGTAGGAGGGGCGTCGCGGCATTCTGGCTCCTAGGTCGAAGTCTAGCGGCTGCTGACAAGGATGGAATGCGGATTGTGCTTTGTTATAGTTGGCTGCAAGGTTCCATCGAGTCTTTGTTGGATAGGTAAAGACATCATCCTGGGCTCTATAATTCAAATCCGGTCTTGACGTATACACATAGAGTGTAGTCACGAAGTAGCGGTCACTCCTGCAGAGGAAGCAGCCTCGGTGTCCATGACCACCGACCCATACAAGTTAACACGGAAGGACGATGAGGTTAGAACCGTAGTAAACCATAAATTGCAATCATTTCCCCTCCAGAGAGATAGATCCCAGACATTGTACACATAACGCCATTGCCATGCCATGCTAAGCCGCCTCCTCCATCGTCATATTCACCAATCTCCTCGCACTCTACGCCCCAATCGCCTGCGGATTCCAAAACACCATCTTCGGATCAACCTGCTTCTTCAACGACGCTAGCTCCGCATACAACTCCGCTCCATAGTACAGCTCGTGCGCAGTGGCAGCATCATAGCTCGGATCCACATAGTTCAAGTACGCGCCAAATTGCGTGTACGGCTGCGCCCCGATGATAACGTCGTTGAGCCCGTTGATGAAGTCGATGCTCGCGGCCGTCTCGCCGTAGTTCTGCAGCACCCACAACGAGTCGCGATCGTTGTAGGCGGCGAAGGAGGTGTCTTTGTTGTTGATTTGAGAGCCCGGGCCGCCGTAGAGGTTGATTATTACGAAGTAGGAAGCTGAGGTGCCCTTCTTGATGTAGTCATAGAACGCGCCCAGGGCGTTTTTGCTCAGGCCGTCTCGCTCGGGCACGGTGATGGATTTGGCGAAGAAGTTGTCGTGCTCGTCATAGCCGGTGAGCGGTTCTTTGATGGTATCCTTGTCCGAAAGGAGTGTCAGGTAGCCGATCCAGTCGTAAGACTTGACGATGACGGTTCCGGGAGTGGGCAGGGTGCGGAGGAACTCGGGCTTAATTTTGGTATTGAACTCATTGACGGTGCCGAAGAAAGTGCCACTGAGGCTGTACGCGCCCACGCCATCGAGATAGATGCCAAACGAAATGCGGCTGTCGACGACCGAAGCATTCGTGGCGAAATCCTGGACGTGCAGGAACGTGTTCACGAATTTAGTCTTGCTGCCGTACAGCGCGGTACCCCATTGGAAGGAGAAATAGGTAATGGCCTTGGGCGCCTCGTGCGTTTGGAGGTAAAAGTTAGTGACGATGCCGAAGGAATCAGCGGCTCCGCGGACGGCCCAGAAGATGGTAGGGTACTGAGACGCAGTAGCGTTCACTAGTGTGCCGTTGGCGAGGACTACTTCAGCGCCGACGATGTGGTCGAGAGCAAGACCCCAGTTGCGAGACGTGTGGCCGTAGCCGCCGTGGGTGAAGTGGCCTCCAATGCCGACACCGGGGCAGGTACCATGAGAGAGACCGCGCTGTCCTTGGTCCCAGATCCCCTGCGCTAGGTTTCCGAGACGCACGCCTCCGCCAACCTTGACGATGTTGGTGGACTTGTCCAGCTTGATGTTCTGCATAGGCTGGAGGTCAATCACTGCGGCATGTTAGTGATTCTCCCTCACTCACTGGAATGCGGACTTACTCATCGACCCATCCTGGCCACCACTGCTGAACGAAGCATACGAGTGACCCCCAGACTTGGCCTGCACCTTGACGCCGAACTGGGCAGCGCAGACAACGGCGTCCTGGACATTCTGGTTTGTCTCAGGCAGGACGATAACGACGGGCTTGTAGGGAAGTCGAGTGTTGAACGGCTCAGCCAGATCTGCGTAGTCCGGTGAGTTGATCCAGCGGGTAGGCACGCTCTTGCTGTTCAAGCAGTCCGACAGAGTAGCTGCAGCACGCTCTACAGCTGGGCCCGCGGAAACCAGGGACGCGGCAAGGAAGCCGGTGGCGAGGAGGGAGACGGTGGACTTCATGTTGATTGTGAACTCTGACAGGAGGGGGCGGGACCGAAAGCAGGGAAGTGTTGAGTGCCGCAGCCTGGATCTAGGACTCGGGGAGAGAGGAGAGAAGAGAGAGGAGGAGGAGGAGAGAGAACAGCTGGCGGTCGTATGGCCTTATGGAACCTCGCTTATTACGAGAGCCACGGTGAAGGTAAGATTAAGACAGCAGTTCCAGGTTCCCCTCCCTAGGTAACCAAACGCTCCGATCACGTGGGGTGAGGGTGCAGGAGGGCGTACAGACGGCGTAATGCGGCTTTCTGACAGGCGAATAGACGGAAGGAGCAGAGTAGAGGCAGACCTTGGTATCTCCAGGAAGGAAGGAACGAAGCGCCCGCGTTGAGAGCTCGCTCCCCAAGACTAGAAATTAAACAAAAGGGGACAGGCTGTAGATAGAGCGTGAGGACAGAAAAGAGAAGCGTGAAATGCAGACAGATGCGTAGGAGAGAGATGAATCCGAAGATGGCTCTTGAAAAGACGGGGCAAGATCAACATTTAAGTGCGTCCCAGCCAACCCGTACCTGCATCAATCAAGCTTACCAGCGCCCTACCCACATTCGCATCCGGGCCCCCCCAGGAATCCCTCATCCCCATTGCGCCATACTGCCAATCCAACCACGCCGTACAGTGCACATCTCACTCCGGCAATCCCCCTACCCTGCCCTGCCACCATCCCAGAAACACGAGCTTACAGGGCCAGAGCTCCACCCACCAGGCTCCGAGTCTCGCAGCCCACGTGCCGCAAATAAGCCTCCTATCAAGCGTCAGCGCCCCGGTAAGATTCGCCATTGGCAGCAAGGCAGCCCGCCGTTCTCGCAAGAATGTCGCATTTGGCCATGCAATAATGGCTATGCAATATATAAGGCCCTGTGTGCGGCGACGTGCGGCGGGCACAGGGTTGCCTTTAGGGGCGCTTTCTCCACAACCCGCGCCTGTCAGCCACTCCGTCACTTCCGAGAAAAGCGAGTCTTCGGCGCATCGGCCGCCTCGCCCAAGCATCGCTCCCGACCACCGTGCTCCTGTTTAATTCTCTGGTCTGCACGCCGGCGGCGCAGGGGTCTGAGCTAGCCGGCGCGCCTTATGCCATTATTGAAGTAGCGACCGTTCCGTTGACGCTTTTCGGTCCGTTCGCGCATCTATTTTCGGTACGCGAACATCAAAGACATCCTTGAGCCTGTCAAAGAGAACATCTGTGACCAACGCCAAGGTACGGGCCCCATAGCCGAAGAAGGAAATACGGTGAGTCTAACTGTCTGACGAGGTAGTACCCACGTTTTGAGGCCCGATTCGACGGGCGGGCGTGTTTGTGTATTGCCAAGAAGGCAAATACATCATGCGCTGTGTCTGTTGGTCAGCACGGGAGAGTTGGAACAAGATGAATGGAGGAGACGGCCTCTCATTATGTGAATTAGACTACTTGTGATCCTGTCCCATGCATTCAATATTAGGCATCGAACATCTCCCGCCGCCAGGTACCTTCCACCTGCCCTCGCCGTGGCAAGATGCTTGAACATATGCCTCTGCGTGTGCCGCAGTGTATTACATGTCCTTCGAAGATCTCAAGTTCCTATCATTAGCACATAAGCCCCATGTTCTAGGATCATCTTGTCTTCTTCACGAAGCCTCGCCACGTAGAACCGTAGTGTGCATGCCTCACGGGTCCATGAATCCGTCGCCAGACATGTGGCACTCCGTCTCCAGGTCGAAGCTCTTCTCGAACGCCTCAAACTTCCTCAGTGCAGCGGCCTGCGAAATATGGACGCGTCGCGGCTTTAGCTTGGTGGTGACCTCCTCAGCCTCCCGCTTTCCGTAGCCTCCACCGTTCACGCACTTGCCGCTGTTGCCCCACTGCGCATCAGCGGCCGCCGTCCACATGGCAGTGGCGTCCACAGTCATCTCTGGCGTGTAGTAGAGTCGGCAACCCGCTTCCTCGTAAATGAACTGCAGCGCGACGCCAGAGGTATCGTTGGGGGCGACTCCGTCGCGAACATTGACACCGGGAGAACCAGCGGCTCGGGCGAAGATATAGTTGTCGTAGTAGTCGCGCAGGGATGAGGAGTTGAGCTCAGATTTTAGCCCCGCATCGGCAAGTTGGACGGCGTTCATAGCCAACGACTGGATGTAGGAAAAGGCGTAATTGTTCACGCCCTTCACCCCACCAATAGCCTGAATGGGGTTCTTGTTGCTTCGGCCGCCCATGGCAATGGTCTTGACACCAGCTTGCTTGGTCATGAAGTCACTGAAAATGGTGCAAGTAGATGCACAGTAGCCGTCCGTGAGGAGAACAATGTTCTCGGAGCTGAACTTGGGCGGACCAGTGATATTGGCGAGGGGGCCATATCCAGTGATGTTGATGCCGCCAGAGGAGATGGAGATAAGGACGTCGGAGAGGTTCCATCGCGAAAGCTGGGTGTACTTGTCTGTGACAGGTTAGCGCTTGACTCGGCAAACATACATGTATTTTACGTACCACCGTTTGTTTCAACAGGCCCAACCTTCTCATCCCACGAGTCAAATGGCTCGCCATCAACAGTCATATCCATATGGTAGTCGAAGTAGGCATTCTGAACCTGCCTGATTGAATAGTTGCCCGTTCCGCGAGGAGCCAGGGAAGCATAGGCGCTGTACGACTGGCCGATGAGATCCGCAGCTTCAGTGTAGCGGAAGCGGTTGGCACCATACGGGTCCAGGGACGGGAAGAGTTGCTTGAACATGTCATATCCCTGGAGAATCGTACCTCCGCCATTGGCCTGGAGATCAATGATCAACTTTGTCTTGCCGTCCGCGAGCGCCTTCGGTAGGAACTCTTGCGTGGTCTTCTGGAAACCGATTTCATAGGCGGCGGTACCAACGAAATTCGGAACTTGGAGCACTGCGACGTCTTCGTAGCCCGGAGTGTCAATGTAGAATCCGTTGATGAGGTTGCCCGGGCCGGGAACAACAGGCGCAGGGTACCCAGGTGCAGCCGCCGCTGCAGCAGCAACAGTTCCTGTGGATTCCACTTGTGCCGCTGAGCCTGCAAATTTTGTGAACCACTCCCCCAGATCTTCTCCCGATTCGATTTCGCGGAAGCTAATCTGTACCCGCGCGTAGTTCTCCATCGTATACTCGGTCCCGTTGGCAAACTTCAGCGTAGTCGTAGCTCCGGGATAGACGAAGCGGCCGCGTCCACCACCGGTGAATGATCCTGTTCCGGAGCCAGAAGAGCCGAGACTAACCTGGGCAAGTTCGTAGAACACATTGTTGTACAAGGCGTCGCGGTCCTGCAGGGAGCCGCACTGGCTCCACTGCTCAAGGAACTCGGAGGCATCCTGTCCATCAATCTCGACCACGGGCGACGGGGTGTAGGTGATGTTTTTGAACTGCATGCCCAACACATCGTAGAAGGCGAAAATGGAGGGGAGCTGCTCTCCATCTTCGGACACGGAAACCAATGGCACCTTGCGGCCAAAAGCAAAGACGCTGCCCACAGAATCGGGAATGTAGGCGAAGTGACCATCGTGGGCCGATTGGATCAACGTGTACAGCGTCCAACCGAAGTCATATTCGCTCGTGAATTTGCCAGCATCGACGTCGGCTGCCATCTGGCTCAAGCCGCCGAGGATGTCAAGGGGCGGCTGCACCTTCGAGGCATACTCGGCAGGCGGGCTCTTGAGCGCGGTGAGGGTGCTCTGCCAGTTGAGGTAGGGAGGAAGGCCCTGCAATATCAGCTTGGCGGCGGTGGCGTTGAAGGGCACGCTGTTGATGCAGTCGTAGGCGAGCTTGGCAGGAACAGTCGGGGTAAGCGTCCGGTCGGGTACGCTGTATATTGCCTGGGAGACCTGAGCACACGGGGCCGTGGTGTTGGTGCCATTGGACTGGCGGGCGTAGATGGAGTTGACTCGGGTGGGTGCCACCGGCGTAGCACCACCGAGGGTAAGCAAGCCGGTGAAGGCAAGCAGGGCCAGCAGCTTCATGGTGACGAGCCGGTAGGAATTGCTGACCAGGGCTGCAAGGAGGAACGGACAACTCGAGCAGGGAAGCGAGTGTGGCAGAACGAGTGTAGCAGTTGGAGCCGTTGAGGAACGAATGGAGAAGGCCGAGGTGGGCTGTTGAGGAACGAAGGACTCTCGGGTGAGAAGGAAAACTTGCTCGAGGTCGTTTGCCCTAAAAGGTAGGCGCGATACGCGGGAAGTCACGTGCGGGGCTCTTGGCAACAATGCTCGCCACAACGGCCAGTTCCTGTCACCGATGCTCTTGCTTCCCCGGGCCGGATGTCCAAGTCTGGCAGTGAAACGAGCTGTCAGAGTCGGAAGGGAACGGTGGCTGCTGCTGGTACCCGGGAGAGCGCCTCTTTAAGCATCAAACGGCAGAAAATTAGGGGGTTGAGGAACAGTGAATTGATATTCAGCAGTGACGCAAAACGGGACCAACAGAGTACAAATAGAGGCAGAAAACGCTGCTCCCGCCCAGCACCGCCTCGGCGGCCCGCGTCGTAGGGGGCAGACGGGGCCACGCACTAGGCTCGCCGGCGGAGAGAAAGGACATGCGGTTGTGGAGACGGCGCCAATCAGCACGAGATCAGGAAGACATCGAGATACCCATGCGCAGCCTAGCCGGGGCCGGGGCCATAAGGCAGGAAACATTTTGATGAACGACAAAGAGCCGCAGCCGGTGCGACGCTTGAACCTGGGCGGCGCAGCCAATATGCAGCTACGAGTCCACAGGGTCCAGCTCGAGGAGAGCTCCTGTCAAACCGCGACAGCCCGAGCCCGGTAAACGAGCCCAGCCGGGGGCGTGTGCAGTTGAGTTGCGTGGTTGGAGGGCGAGCACAACGCAGCGTTTCGTGCGGAGAGGTGGTTAGCAAAGAGGTCGCTGTCCGGCTCTGACGGCTGGGGTGGCTAGCAAGTAGTGTCTTGGCCGCGTTTCACCCAGCGTGCTGCAGATGTCTCTGAGCCACAGGCTCCACTCTCCAACTAACATCATGCACGACCAGCTCACCACGCTCAACAGAGCCCATCTAGACTTCCCTGGCGCCATGTTTCCTCGTGCGGAAGCACAGCGTTTGCCGGGGTCTGGGAGCCCAGGAACGGAAGCTCCTGTCTTCCTCTCGCACCAATTTTGACATGCCCGCAATATGCGACCGGCACTACGGTTTTTATTGTGATCACCTTTTGCCGCTAAGTCCGCATCCTTGTACGTCACTCTTCCTCTGCACGGCCTCACGATGCGTTTGCCACCTCCAACGAGTTGTGACTGTGCCAGAACACATGTCTCAACGGCTGCGAGCTGCGAGGGACAGACGGATCTTCGTCCAGTAAGCGGCGGTGTCGTGACGGACGCGCGGTAGTCCCATCCCATAATCAGCGTCCCACTGCATTGCGTTAGAGCATCATGAAAAGCGGACGCAGCAGCGTATCCGCTTCCTTACCTCGACCCTGAGGCCAACGAACGAACGTGGACCACGAGAATCCTCCGGCCTGATGCCAAGACGATATCGACTGGCGTCGTTACCATGCCGACTGTGCCGCCGCAATGGCACGCCGCGGAACGCTCGTTGCAACTTCACGTCTTCACTGCGGTACCGATGACTCCAGCGTTGCTGTCCGGCACATGTTTGTCCTACCCAGGTGTCCTGTTCGTGTACTTTCGGTTCCTGGTCTTCGATGAGCATTATTCCCATGTATCTTCGGGGAGCCGCATCTATCCGACATCGGCACACCTAGCATCGCACGCAGACATCTATCGATAGACCTTGCGAGACTCTCTCATAGAGGACACCGTGTTGCTCGTCTAGACCGAAAATACTCCCCTAACTACTATCACTTCATCTATCTTGCAGTTCCCCGCATTGCTCTCGACCGGGTAAAACTCTTCTACGCCACAATGTTGCTTGGGCGCTGACGCCATGCGAGCCACTGCTCGGCGCCCGCGAAAGACCACAAAGCTTGATCACAACCTTGGAAGCTTGATCTTGTAGCAAGGCTGAGAATGGTCCCCTTGTCACGACCCCAATTTCGAACCGGTCACTTGGTCAATTCTGGAAGCCGTCTGGATCCTCCCGCCACCCAGCGGAGCGACATTATTTGCATGAGTGCTGACGGGTCTTATTCCTCGCAGTCGAAAGCCTGCTCTCCCATAGCGTACACCATGTCGTCATCGAGCCTCGTCTTCCGCCGACGAGAATCTTGTGCGCGGAGGCTCGACGGGAATACGAATCGCACATGCAATGCCATAGCGCGATCTAGTACGCAATAACACTGCATCTTCCCGTCCGTATTTAGCGTACCACGAGATCGCACAGGACCTAGATCACTCAGGGATCCAGTCATCCGAATTCACCTCGAGGAACTAGTTAATTGCCCTCATGCTCGTTGTAGCCGCCATCGTCTAGGCCGCAATAAGAATTTGAGAATTAAAATGCAATATGTGATAGCGATTGCACTTTTCCACTGAGTACGAGCATGACACTTGTTGGTGCTACCGTAGCGGAATCTCCCTTCCCGGCAACACAGGATGACACCGTGGAAGCGAGTCGAGTCTGCACCGCCTCGAATATAGACACACCTACTATTGCCTTGACGGCTACTAAGCGTGACCAGTTCATTCTCGGAGGTCCTTCCATTCATTTACATATACGATAGGATCAGACGCCGCCCGAATGCAATGGATATATTTGCCAGAAGCGAGTCTCGCACTATATACGTGGAACCGTCCACGGATGCCTGTACACCACGTGCAACTACCCCTGACCCCTTAACAATATGGACGAATCCCGCTATCCCATCAACCCAAATCACCATTTACAATCAATGCTCTCTCATCCACTCATTCTTCATCGCAAGAGCTCAATGTGCTCCTGAAACGACGACGCGTTCCCCATCACAATGCTATCTTCCTTCCGACCATTGAGAATAGCCCGGTACTGTATACATTGTCAGCTTTGCACTCTCACAACACCACCGTATCTCACAAGCACATTACATACCTTAAACCCAAAGTTCAAACACAGCGCAATAGCCAGCCCCGCACACACCACCAGCGGCCCAAACATTTTATCGAAATCCTTCGGGCTCCTCTCACGGATCAACCTATTGCGGTACATGTACATGCCATAGCCCCAAATGAGCGTGAACACCGCGACGAGAGTGTACACAATGGCGAGCGTCCGCGCAACGCCGTTCGTCTCCCCAGCAGCGTTGTACAGACCGAGGGACAGCGCCGCAAGCAGGACGCTGACGTGCTGCCACTTGATGAAGGTGCGCTGGTTCGCGAGCCAAACCTTGGCCTCGACGCGGACGGGGCCTTGGTCCTTGATCCACACGCCCGGGTCGCGGATGCCCGGCGGTAGCTTGACTTTGCGCTCCTGGCGCCTGCGCGAGTACTTGGACGTCGAAAAGGAGGGGAAGAGGGAGGTGAGCCCGGTCGATTTGGCGAAGGGCGTGCTTTCGAAAGTCGTTGCTTGGGCGCCCTCTTCGTCAGAGTCGACTTCATCGTTGGGCTTGTCGCCTTTGCCATTTTCTCCCACTATCAAGGGCGAAGGCCTGCCAGGTGTGCTTGGCTTTCGCCAAGATGATTTCCCACCCGCTGGTGATCCCGCAGGAGAAACAACAGAAGGGCGGTAGCTAGGGCTGGCACGAGCGCCAAACAGACTGCCTACTGCAAACTCATCTTCTGCCGCCTTCAACTTACGCTGCTGCTCTTCCTCGAAGGCGCGCTCGGGTTCCATCTTGATATCCGTCTCGACTTCGCTCAACCAGAACGGAAAAGTGTTCACGTAATCTTCATGAAGCTTCGCGACACCTTGAACGAACTTCGAGAAGCGAGGGGCTTCCTTGACGAGATGCGAGTTCATCAAGTCCTCGATCCACTCATACTTCCTCATGCCCTTGACCTTGATTTCCAACACTGCGTGCGGGAATTCGTACTTCTCGCCTTTCCGGATGCCCTTGAACGGGTACTCCATCCGCGCGTCATCAATGTCTCTCCTGTGCCAGTCGTCCGGATCTCGACACGGCCTATCCAAGTCTAGAGCATCCTCGCGAACCAAGGCAAGGTTCGTATCGAGCGATATGCGCATACGGTCATCTCCAGGTATCTGGAAGGCCGTGCGGGTGTAGTTGGCTCTGAGCACGGGTTGGAGATCGTTCTCCTTGATGAACGCTTGGATGTCGTCGACGGCTTTCTTAAACTCTTCGATCTCTCGCCGGTCGTGTCCACCCCGAGATTCCATCTTTTGGACGCTCTTTTCCATGTGGTATTTGCCCTCGATGAACTGCTGGACGTACTTGTCCTTGATAGTGAAGCGCTGCTCCTCGCTCGCATCCCCATCCTTCATGACCTTCTTCTCGAAGAAGATATTCGGCCTCTCCGCCAGCTGCCCATACCACCTAAGCCGGAGCGAAGCTGCGTCTGGTACACGATTGACCTTATCAGTGTATAAGGAGAAGTTGGGGTTGTCGAAGTATATCGAGGTAATCGTGGGATCCTGTTGAGAGCCCTCGGCGATCTTGGAAGTCTGCGGGTTGTAGACGAGTACGGGCAGGCGACGGAGGATGATGGTCTTGACTTCGAGAAGGTTGTCTTTGTGTACCCAGACTGTGCCGTGTTAGCTGAGGACGTGCGGAGACGATAGCATCTTACATTTGTGTGAAATGAAGCCCTCGCTGTCGGTCGTGCTCTCCGCAAAGGACAGCGCTTCCTTGGGCTTCCCCTCCAAGCTTTGGCGGACGAAGGAGTACATGGCAGAGAGCCGGTAGAGCAGCGGTGATTGATCCTCGGTGTAGAGCGGGCGCTCAGCGACGCGGGCGTTGATGAAGGGACGCAGCTTATATGAGCGACCACGCAACTTATCATGCTTCTTCGTAGCCTTGAGGATGGCCGTGTAATTGAGCCGGCCGTACTTTTCCAGCTCGTTGACTTCTTTCGTGATGCTGTCCAGCTCTTCTAGCACCTCCTTCAGCAGGCGCTCCCTCTCCCCCGGCTTCAGCTCAGGCTTGCCCGAGCCATTATCCGCCGATGATGAGGCCGTTTTATCCTTCCCTTTCTCCTCCTCCGCTTTGATACCAATGGCCAATGGCTCCAGCTTCTTCTCGCATGCTGCGGTGCGGTCGCGGAGCTTCTGGGACGTCTCGTTCCTGAACTCGTGCACCTTCTCTAATTGGATGTTGGCGAGCTCGTCGACAAACTTCGTTTCGTCGTCGGACGTCCAGGAATCGTCGTCGTCTTTCTCTTTGAGCAGCTCCTTGAGCTTATCGTAGTCGATGTACTTGTCTTTCCATGGCGAGTAGATGTTTTTGCGCAGGGTGGCGCCGAATTTCATTGTGAATATTAACAATTAGCAAAAGGGTGTGTACGCAATGCTCGTACGAAGTGGGAGAAGGAATAGCTGGCATGTCAAGAGCTTGACGTGCGGAGGGGAGCTTCGCACTGTGGAAGAGCTGATGGCTGGTGGGGAGCTCCTGCTGGCCAATCCTGTTGCGCACGTGTATCGTCATAACAGCGCACGGACCCTCTACGGAGAAAAAGCAACTCCCGCCACCTGCCACCTCTCCACTCCCCATCCTTCTTTATGACTACCCATTAGTATCATCAATTTGACGGAGAGCGCTCTGTAAAGGTCGGGCTGCTGGGCTTCAATCGTGCTCGTCAAAGCCAAAAGGACGGGCTTCCCAACCGTGCCGGTCATCAGAACGGCCCGTACTTCAACCACCCCAAGCTGTGGCTCATGATCTTCACCCGACGCAGGCATCTTCCACAGTTTTCTATGTACAAAGCTCGCCAGATCGATTCTCTATTTCGCGCTCTACAAATATCTTCCCTCCTCTTATAAGCGGCTCAAAGAAATAACATATCCTTTTCCATCACAGCTCTGCAACGAAACGTAGCCCATAGACCGATTTGTTAATACGTATTGAAGCATCTACAGTGTCCAGTAGAACGCGTCGGGACTCTCACGGAAGAAGGTATACGTTATAGAGAATTTGGTATCATGAGCTCTTGAGGTACGATTATAGAGAGCTAGAATGGAGCTGAGACGAGAATGGTTCCGTAATAGTAGTAACTGCGGCACTTCGGGTCTAGGCGCCCCGGGGAACCCCACTAACATCCTACGTCTTTACAAGTGTAGACTCTAGAAAAGCGCCCGCATATTTTATCCCAATGCGACGACAAGGCGCTACATTCCAACGAAGGCAGCCCAGCCACCTCTAGAGTTCACAGTTCATGTCGCGGCTCGGCCGGCAATTACCACACAGCATCAAAGACGTCAGACAATGAGCCATCCCTAGATTTGCATGTGGGGAAGTAATGAAACCCCCGAAGTAGCCCCCAGGCCGAAGTAGCTAAGTATTTACATCGAAGAGAAGGTGCTCGCTAGCTAACTGACCACATCCAGATCATATCAGCAGCATACAGCAACAAAGACGTGAATATGTTGAAAGAATCCCCAGTCATGCAAGCAGCTGCCATATCGACCTGCAGCCCCGTACACCTGATGCCCTACAGCAATGCGATAAGCGAGGAAGAGGAAGCACCGTTAATCGAGTGGACAGCGAGCCCGCCTAGTCGGACCAGAGGAACTTGTGGTAGTCTCCGATGGGTGCAGCGACGTTCTGAGCGTACTGGCCCCCGTAGTTGCCAGGGGGGCTGTAGTTGCACACGGTGTACTTGTTGAGCTCCGACGCTCGACCGTTGATAGTCATGGCCGACCCGCAATCGATGCTGACGCAACCAACCGAGGTAGTTCCCTTCCAGACCACCTGCGTCATATGGCCCCATTGATGGAAGGTAGAATCATCGGGATTCGCACCCCATGCAGTGTAGACATCTGCCTCCCCCTTATACCAGCTATCGGTAATGCCACCGGTCACGTTGAACATGTCACCGGAGACGGTGAATAGATTCTGGCCCTGGCCGTTGACCACGTGGTGCTGGAAGTCGCACACTGCAGCCGCAGTTCTAGCAGCGTCCTCACAGGTGGTGTTCCAGACGAGCGGCGTAGCACCGTGGTTTGCGCGGGCGCGATTGTGGTGCCACAGCACAGATTCCTGGTAGGCGATGCCGCTTGAGAAAGTGGCTTGGATGGTCCCGGACGTGTGCTCGCCATTGCCAGTGGGAGTAGATGAGGTAGGGGCCTGGCTTGACGGCGCCGCTGCGGAAGAGCTAGGAGCCGGAGACGAAGCGGGTTCCGGGGTAGGAGTCGGGGTAGAAGACGGCGGCGGTGGCGGAGGGGTATAGACCGAGGAAGGCTTCGGCGCAGCAGATGATGGAGCAGGCGCAGGCGCCGAGCTGAAAGCGGCAGGAGCACTCGGCTTAGGCTTGGGATGGTGGTGTCCGTGGCCGTGTCCGTGTTCGCGAGTTCTAGCCTGACCCCCCGCCGTTGGATCTGCTTGGCCAGGGGTGACATAGACGGTGACGGTCACAATCTCAAGGTCGGTCTCAGTGACCATGAGCCTCTTGTGGAGAGGACCGGCAATGGCGCCTACGGCCAAGGCAGAAGCGAGAAGGACGGAGGAGCGCATGTTGTACTTCTGGCAAGAGCTCGGGTGCTGTAGCAAGGCAATGTCTGGGATCTCGGATCACCGGTGAATGTGGCGTAATTAACTGCACAAGATCAGAATGGACAGTAAAAGTTGACGGTGAAGAAGCCGGGGAGGTTGGTCTCTTTATAAGAGACATTGCCATAGGAGTTGCCACCACCTGCGCAGTGTGTGTTGAGGGGAAGGATAACCTACGCGAATGGGATTGAGCCTGCTGCCGGAGGGTGCGACTGAGGCGCACGAGTGAAGAAACGAATGGGATTGTTTTGGATAAAGAAAGTAAAGAGCGTGGCCCGGGGCAGACAAAGCTACACAAGGACGGATGGCAGAATCAGACAAAGGAAAGCGGGCAGAGGATGGGGAGACGAAAGGCGGACGGGTGGTTTTATGGAGCCACAGATTACGCGAGGAAAGAGCGACTCTGAAACAGATGACAAGTGCGGTTTTGATGACGTTCGGGTGAAGGAGCTATTTTACGAGCATTCACCGGCCGCACCAATCTCATTGCAAGACGAGGCCAATTTCCCCAACTGTGCACACGACCAAGGCAACAAAGCGGCTCCTCAAGGAAGCCAACCAAGGACAATGGGGCACAAAGGGCATGCCCCCTCTGTTTACATTCTGCGAGGGGCGCCAACAGTGGCGGCTCCTGCCAACAGCAGAATTCCACGGCAAGCATCTCAGCAACCAGCATACGCCACTAATGGCGGAACCCCAGCGGCGCGCACTAATCCAGCTTTTGAGCTCGCACTCCGGCGGTGTTGAAATTCGACGTTTGATGGAGGCGACCGTAGGTTACGGCAGGCAGGTGCTGATTGGTTGTTGCGTTGGCGGGGAAAGATCGACGCCAGGTTGCCGTTGGGTTTTCGGGAAGCTGCGGGGCGTTTGCTGGGCCTTGGCAGGGAAGGAACCGCCGCCGCGCCTCAGCTAAATGCAGAGGTCATCCTTCATCTCAATCTCGGCCACCACCCGGTACACCTTAACGTCTACCTAGCCAATAGCACGGCTATGCCACGAAACCTCAGGCACACGGAATCTCGTGCGGCCCGCCGTCGCCCTATACCGGTTGCACTGCCTGCCCGAAGTCGGGTGCAAACCAATCGCTCTCTAGCATCGGGTATCAAATCCCCAGCTGTGCGACCCCAACATCACGTTGACTTCAAAGTGGCCCTCCGAGTCGCGGGCAACTGAGAGGAAAAATTTCCGGAGGCCCATGCAAGCCTTGGTATGATAGCAAACCACACGGACGGGAACTCGAAAGACCTGGGGGCATTACCTGGTTCATTTCTTCGAGAGATGACCTTCGTCTCAGATCTCGGTGTAAATTTTCCGGACCGGAGCCAGTTCAACGGTGACGCGAACAGAGAGCCGCGTGATTTGTTTCCCTCGGAAAATACGCCACGAGTTTCTATTCGCTTCGTTCTCAATTTCCTTTTCGTTCTGATCGTTCATCGCTGAGCTATCAAGTCTGGATTCCTCGACCAGGACTGCTATGCCCCTCCTACGCTCTGCGCATCATCGCCGGTTTCCATAGCCTCTATCAATTGAACGCCTTCCGGATTACTTTTCTAGAGTCACATCTCTCGTATGCTCACTGACCTCGTTGCGCCCTTCTCAGCTTTGTTCAACATGGGTCATTCATTTGCCAATTATGGAGTCGATCTAGGTATTTTATTGCACCGTCCAGATCTGGGGTCAAATTCCGGACCGTATGTTTAATTTCCTACTATTCCTACTACACACAAGGCTTTCGATTAGCGACTATTTCTGGGAATCCTCAGATCTGGAAATTCGGTTATGAAATTGCGATGAAAGCGAGGAATCTACCACATTGCTGCCACTCTATTTGAAGAAACTCTACCGCTTTGCAAGTGGGGTTCCGCTTCCTTTTTCCCGCGGCGGAGATTTGAGGACTTGCAAACAAACACCAGCCTCGGCCCCCAAGAACTTTCTTTTGGGACACACTTTCTATGAGTGGAGTTCACAGCCAGCACGGCCCTGGAGAGGTAGCCATTTCCCAAGGCAGGTGCAACATACAGCGGGTATGCCTGTTGAGGGCAACCCAACCACTCCGTCTTACAGTCCTAATAAGTAAGTCCTGTTAAGCACTTTCACTCTTTTCTCATCGTCCCTCACTGCAGCGACTATCGTTGCTATGGCTCCACATTCTGGAGTAGCCAGATCAGGAAAAAGCCACGTTCTCGAATTCTCAGCGCACGCTCAACCGTCCCTGTCGGTATAAATCCGAACATCACATTCCACCACGCGTCAGCGACAAGATGCATTCTGCTCGACTCCCCAAAGTCCGAACCATCATCGCAGCCACGCTCATCACATGCACCCCCGACCCCACCAACGAAATCGAGGCCATGTCGTCTCCCCAATGCATGCGCATGCGCAAGACCTGTAAGTTCTAAAAGGGAAGAGACCTCCTTACATGACGCCTCGTGTAAGGGCACCAACACCAAAGCACCGCAAGCGAAGAACCGCCGCCACATCTGGCAAAACAGGTACGCGCCGCCTCGTCAAAACGTCTTATGCATTACGTCGAGGCTTCTCGAAGCGTTTGGGCTTGCGACAGGGGAGTATAAAGGCTGCCGTCTAGGCTTGCCGTCGCCGCGCACATTAAAGGTTTGAGATGCGGACCGGCGCGTGGCGAGTACAGAAATATCTCGGAAGTGGAGAATAGAGGATACAGTATGCCGGGGGCATGGTACGGGGTAGGGAGTTGGCGCGGCATTTGTCTTTCTTGAATCCCGGCGGGGTGGTTGAATGCGTTGAAGAAACGAGCGCTTTATCCTTCACAACAACTGCTTTATCAGCACCCCTGGGGCCAAGCAGCAAGTTAAAACGGAGAACGCTTCTTTGTCTTCCCCAGCGCGCACTCCCGAGCTTGCGGTCAACGGGTGGGAGCATGATCGCGTTGCCAAGCTGATGGCCACAGCATGATAAGCTTGTCGGAACATCGCATAGGGCACAAGACCTCGCACATGTGAAGTGATATAGTTGAAGATCATCTAGTAGTCATGATATGTATCCATAAACGCCCCCTCTCCCACATCCCTAACGCCAGCAATGAGAAGTAGAAAATGAAGGGATATATCCAGTCCCTAACTCCAGCTCACCAAATGCAAACAGCCGCACATCCACACATGAGGCCACTGTTGATACACTCCAAGGCCGCTCACCGTTCGCTAACATCCTTGATAGCATCTCCTATACTCGCCATGCTTATGTCCAGCTCCTCCCTACAAGCGCCCTGCTCGCACACCATGACACCCTCTTTGCTCGCATCCATGCTCTGGACGAGCGGATTCCTCTGCTTGAGCCACTCGCCCAGGTCCTTGCCGATGCGACTAACAGTGCTCAGCCCAGCAGGCCTCTCGCGGTGTCGCCGTAGCCACTCTTCTACCTGCTCGCCTTCTCCCGTGATTACGACGTGCTTAAGGCCCAGCTTGCCGGCGACGACAGAATCCATCATACTCGGGAACAGGAACGGGTGCTGCATGATCTCGGCTTCGAATGCTGATGCTGTCTCTCTAGCCTTCTTGACGTACTCCTCATCTTCCAACAGCGCGCCGAGACGGTCGAGATTGCGTGCTGATACCCCGTTGGTGCCGGGCTCGGCGTTGTCCATGCCGTCCTTGAGCCGCATGATCAGATCGTTTTGGTTTTCGGGAGTCGAGAAGAAGCCAAGATGGTCGCTGTCCCAGAACAATTTGAGCTGCGTCTTCTGGAGATTGTCAGCCCACTGGAGATACGACTCTTGAAAGGTCGCCTCGTAGAGGTCGATGAGCCCCGAGATAAGGTACGCATAGTCATCCGCGAAGCCTTGGACGACACCTGGGCCTTCTCGGTATACGCGGAGCAGTGTGTGCTCAGAGGAGTTATAGAGTTCCTTCTTGATGAACTTTGCGGCACTCTCGGCAGCCTTGAGATACTCTGTCGATTTCGATTTGTCTGATGAGGAGAGCACGGAGGCAGTGCGGGCTAATGCGCCGATAGCCAGGCCATTCCAAGAAACCACAATCTTGTCATCCAATGCAGGTCTTGGCCTCTCTTTGTTCCTGTGCTCCAGGAGCTTATTACGCCCTTCCGCTAAGATCTTTTCGACCTCTTCGACGGAAAGCGCGAACTCCTTCGCTAGATCGGCAGGGGTGCTGCTGATGGCTAGCACACTCTGATTGATGAGCTCGTCATGCGCGTCGTGGTCGGGGCTGACGTTGCCTTCGTCCTTGGCGTTGTAGTATCGCGCAAGGATATCCGTATCACGGTCCCCTAGTATGCTCTGAAACTCCTTTAGTGTCCATACGTAGAAAGCGCCTTCTCGCTTCTCTTTATCAGCAGGTCGGTACAACGAATCGGCGTCTTCAGCGGAGAAGAAGCCGCCCGTAGTGGAGTGCATAGGAGGCGTTGTCAGGTAGGTCGCGATGTCGTGGACGGCGGCGAGGTGCTCCGGGTTTCTGGTCAGGAGGTACGCATCGAGGTAAACGGGTAAAAGCTGTCCCTGGTCATAGAGCCTGCAATTTTGTCAGTATGGTATAATCCGTAAGAATTAGAGCTCAAACGCTCACATCTTCTCAAAGTGCGGGAGACTCCAGTCCCGCGTGACCGAGTACCGCGCAAATCCGTTCCCGATCTGGTCGTGGATGCCGCCCTTGTTCATGGCCGACAAAGTCGACAACACCATATCCTTCGCTTTAGTGCACTCCTTCGCACCTACGACATCGGCAACGGCGTTGGGATATTGGGAAAGCTTCAACAGGAAACTCAGGTTAGCAGGCGTAGGAAACTTTGGTGCGCCCCCAAAGCCGGCGTAGTGAGTGTCGTACTTCGCCGTAAAGTGGTCATACGCTTCCTCAAGAAGCTCTAGATCCAAAGGATCAGACGCGGCGCCTTCCCTACGACTGATGCTGCCATCCTGAGCAAACTCGCGCAGCTGTGCCGTGATATCCTTGGCCGAGTCCAGACACCGCTGCCGCTGGTTTTTCCATACGTCGCTGATCTTCTTGAGTATACCGACAAAACCAATATGATCGCCCATTGCCATGGTTGCGCCGGGGCCAGGCCAGTATGTACCGCCGAATATTGGTTCTAGGTCGGGAGTGATGAAGACGTTGAGCGGCCAGCCTCCGGAACCCGTGGTGGCTTGAACGTAGTTCATGTAAATGCGGTCGACATCGGGGCGCTCTTCGCGGTCGATCTTGATGGGGATGAAGGAGGAATTGAGGAGGGCAGCGACTTCAGCGTTCTCGAAGGACTCGCGCTCCATGACATGGCACCAGTGGCAGGCGGCATATCCAATGGAGATGAAGATGAGCCTGTTCGATTTCTTTGCTAGAGCTATCGCTTCCGGTCCCCACATCTGCCATGCTACGGGGTTGTTCATATGGCCGCGGACCTGCGATGCGATCAGCCTTGTCGCTTTCTGGCTACGAGAAGTGCGCAGTGATACTTACATACGGACTCCGACTCTCGTTCAAGCGGTTAGCCAGCTTCAAGTCGTCGCTCGGAGCAGCCGAAGCCTCCGACATATCACGGACATCCATCCTCAAGATCTGTGTATGAAATCTCAGCGACTGAGTGCGTGGGGCAACTCGCGATAGCGGGGCAGGCTGGGTCGGCGCTCGACGGATAAGGGCAGGAGTCAAAGACGTTCGAGGAGAAGAGCAGGGTCCCCGTAGCTTAAACCTGACAGGAGGCATACAGGGGCGCGTGGAGGAAGTGGAGTGAATATCGGCGAGACATTTCGCCAGAAGTCTGGAAATGTGAGCTCTCCCATGTCCGCGGGCGCCGCTCTATCACAGTACGAGCGACGTAACGGCGCAGGGCAGCGCCGCAAGGGTCCAGCAAGCGAGCCAATCAGCCGTGCGAGATTGCGGCCTCCCGCATTGTGCGGGGACCGTCATCGTTTCCACACCATCGCGCATCCTTGGAATCGACCGAGGCAGCTGATGTTCTTCATTTTTCATTCATCCATCATTGGTCATGTGCGTTGAATACTGGTGAAGATCAAAGATCAACAACTGGCGTCACACCGCTCGAATCATCCCCCTACGGCAAAGAAACCTCACTCGAGAGCACCGCAGTATGCCGCTCAAGTCTCAAAGTGCTCCTGTAGATGAATAGCATTTAAAGCAGGCCTTACAGGTCCGATCAAGAGAATACGATATATGCTAGCTTACGTGCAGATACTTACCGTATCTTGCCGTCGAAATGGTGCATAGGGCGTGGTGCGTAACGCCCAGCGCAACATCGCGAAGAACAATCGAAAATCCTTCTCGTTAAAAATATATTGCGCCACAGCATGTGGGCTATGTGCGATGTTATGGGGGGATAGTCAATTCCAAAATATCTTACCTTCTTGCCATCGTCCAGCGACTCTGCACCCCGACCGCGCCCACTCGATTGTACCGGAGTGGACGTCACTACATCTGACACCAAAGCCACCCAGGAGAGCGAAGTAGAAGGGCATCCAGAATGCTCATTTGAGAGGGAGAGCGGCGTCCCAAAGCGCATGATACTGTCTGGTATCAAGTTACAGCTTTTCAACCTCGTGTATGTCTTCCATCGTCCGAAGGCATCTCAAATTCAGAATAGAAGTCTCTGCATCAGCTTGTTTCTCTCCACGCTAGACAGCAGCGTCAATGATGGGGGAAAGGCATATTCGACCGTTCTATTGCTGTCTCTTGGCGGTGTTTTGGAGGGGCTGGGTGCGGGATTGTTGGTCCTGCTATCGAGTGATGCAGAGGGATTTCCGGCGAAGGACTATGGGTTTGAGGCGAATATTGAGTTTAGACCAGGGATGTGTACGGGCGTGATTGTGCTGTCTGTTATGCTTGTATTTGGGGTCGGGGCGTTGGTATGTCGGCAAAGCAATCCCCTCCTCAAAAATACCATCCGCTCACTTTACTCAGCTGCTGGAATGGGTGCCGTCGGTCAGTTCCGTTCGCTCGGGGGCTGCACTGGTGTCACCGTCTGCGTGAACCTTCTGGGCGGATATATTGCAGAGGATCTATCATCAGAACTTTCGCCGGCACAGATGGGCGTGATCAAGCTCTCGGTAAAAGCGATCGACGGCCTTTCGGAAGCACTTCAAACGGCGATTTGGACAAGCTATTCCCAAGATTTCAAACGCGAAGCGGTGGTTATGACACTTTTTGGAGCTGCCGGTATTGTAGTGGCATTTTTGATGGTGGAGAAGAAGCTGAGGAGGCAGATGTGATTGGAAACGCGGCGGTGTGCTTTGTGTCGTGCGTGCTTTAATATTGTTCCTTCCTTCTTTGAACCTGCTCGAACTCCAAGCGCCCTAGCTCCTATATATCCATCTCCTTCTGGAGCTCTGCCTCGATGCTTCACGCCACGCTTGCCTCAATCCTGACATGAAGGGTGTTAGAAGCTTGATTCGGGCGGTAGATGGAGGAAAACGATGCTTTCTGAAAACTGATCCATCCATCTGGGACCCTTCCGCGCCGGAATTCGCTGGTGCGGTTCATCACAGTTTGGAGACCGGGCGTTGGATATACAAGAAACCATAGCACCTTCTATCCTCTACTGGCACACGAAATAGTTCTCCTGCAGGGCATCATGCAACCGGGCAAAGACTCCACTATGCCACGTCCTGAAATCCTTCCACTCCTCCTCGGGCATGGTGACGGAGAGCATGTTCAGCCACCCGCCCACGATCAGGTCGGCATAATTAGCCTGTTTCCCCTCGAGGTACGGGCCGGTATCGTGGATCATAAACAGCTGGGCCAGTGACGTCAATGCTTCCTTGAACGCCACCTTGAGCTGCTCTCTTGCCTCGCCCTGAACGCGGAGATCATCCCAGGAGCGCAGGTGTGCGCGCCTGATGAAGAGGGCCTTTACGGCGTCGGCCGTGTCCGGGTTGAAGGGCATGTACTGGCTGACGAGCACCACATGTGCGGAGAAGGTAGCGTCGACGTGCAAGTTGAACCTTGCGTAGGCCTCGTTTTTGGACCCCTGGTTGGAAGTCAGGGGCGCGAAGAATGGCGTGTCCTTGTGCGGGCTCTCGTAGTCGAGCCCAGTGCGAGTAGAGTCCGAAGGGAAAAGGCAGCCGCCTGAGTCCGGGAACGTGTCCTCGAGATAGTTGGCGATGTCGAACGAGTCGCCAACGACCCTACCAGAGGCTGGGTCCCGCAGCATGGGCAGCGTGTAGAAGTCGGAGCCATCGTCGAGCTTACGGGTGGCCGCGCAGCTGAGCCCCTCACGAACGTCAGGGATGTCCAGGATGTCGACCCAGGTGGTCTTGAAGGGCACACGTTTGAAGCTGAGCGCGAGACGGGCCTTGGAAGGATTGGGCGCGTAGGACCGGGGCTTTAAGGGTGAAGAGATGTCGTAGAGTATGAGGGGGTTGGAGTCTGTCATTTGGAAAATGCCGGGGTGGTGTTCCAAGGTTGGTGCGGGGCGGGACAAATAATTTGATTCTTTCCAAGAGTTTTTATTAGCTGCAGGTGCAACCTTGCTCAAGCTGCAAGCGTTAACGTGTTTAGTCATCTAGCGCACGAATTTCAGATGTCGGCAGCCTCGAAAAATGAGGCTACAGAGCTGTATATAAATTGTAATATCACCATATTCTGTGGAGTAATAATCGGAGGTGCTTAATACATCGCTAAGATACGTAATTTACTAGCGAAATCGCTGGGGGAGCCGTACCTTGCGGGTGCGTAGAAAGGGCAGGTGCATCCTCTCCATCATCACCCCCCGATAACTCAGGCCCCTCAGGCTTAATATTGCCCTGGGGTTTTGCAGGAGCTTTGATGCTTCGCCGATTACTCTTTTCAGCTAATTTGATATCATCTTTGAGTTGTTTTTTGCGAGCGAGCCTGAGTTCTTTGAGTCACGTAATTGCCCCCTTACAGTACTAATAAGTTGCCCTTACCAAGCGAAGTAGAAGGGATCTGAGCATGCTTTCCAGAGGACAGCAGGGAGAGACGCCATGAAGAGGGATCTTTTGGCCGAAGTAAGCTGCTTATTTATCATCCCAACTACCAACCCTTAACAGCGCAGTTAGTAACATGCGTGCAATTCATTCTGTGCGAATATATACAGTGTCTGAGCAAAAGATGGCCTGAATTCCCAAGGCCTCGTATATGACCCTTCTATGTGCATACCCACTAGCTTGTATTTCAATCGTGGTGCCCCTTAAGGGACCCATATCTCGCCCACATGCCGCCATGCCATACATGCCGCAGTATGGAGCGCGCTACGATGGTGAGACTGCGCCTATTTCGCCCTGAGAGCAAGCTTCTTGCGCGCAGTAATGGTATACGCATACAGCGCATCCTTAAACGCAAACAGAAAAGCCGCCGTAATGACGCTCTGGGTTACCTTCGGTCCAATGCCTAGTAATCTGTCAGCTCCCATCCCATGCCATCTTAGCGTTCCTAGCACTTACCTCCATAAAGACCCGCGTACCCTTCCTCCCGAATGATCCTCCTAAACGTCGTAAACATATCCTCCTTTGGCCCATCCTTGCCCGCAACATGCATCCTGCTCTTCACAGTGATGTAGGGATACGTGATGCTCGTTGCGAGCAGCTTGCCCAGCGCACCCAAGTAAAACGCATCTGTTGGCGTGATGCGCCGCCGCTTCTCTAGCGTGTTCTTCAACTGCTCGTATACCGTGTACTGTAGGATCGGGTTGATCACCAGCACCAGCGCAGGCATGACGCCAGCGAAGAGGCGCGCCGGCCCCTCATCCCGGATCAGCGAGAGCAGTGTGCCGATTGTAGAGGGTGACTTTGCGGGCTTCGCACCGGGGAGCACTTGCTCTTCAGACTCGGACTTGCGCGCCGTCATGCGCGTATTGACAACCCAGATAGGATTCGTAATAAGCACGGTCGCGCTGCCAGCGATAGCGCCCGCAATCATAGACTCGACCGTCGTGAGCTTCTTGGAGGCGCGGCCAGCCTTGAGAGCCGCTTTTTCGAAGAAGGCGCGCGTCCATTCGTACCCTTGTGATATCCGTCAGCATCCCCTCCCTTTCCAAGGTTGCATGGCTGGGCTGCTCACAGTAGTAGTATACAAAGTTCGTAACGCTGATTCCGAAGAGCGCGGAGTCGAGGCCGGCGTATAGCCCTGCAATGCCTTCCCGCTTGATGATGCGTCGGGCGGCGTTGAGGGTCGAGGATTGCGCTCGTTTCGATTCGACTTGGGCGCGGGTGGAGAGGGTGATGAGGGGATATCTATCTTCTTGTCAGCAATGCGACCCTTTCGGTACTCCCATATGAGTACATACGTCAGAGCCATAGACAGCAAACCCCCTCCAGCACCCGCGAGCGCATGCGCTACATTATCGCTCTGCTGCGCTGCTGTACTCGTCGGCGCTGCCTTGGTCGACTCAGCCAGCTTCTCCTGCGCCGTTTTCTGCGTCTCAGACATGCTATCTATCCTTCTTCGCGCGGCTTTCACGTGTCGGGGTCAAAAGAGGGGACGCGTAGAGACGGGCGGGGTCGCAATGCTTAGGAAGAGAACGCAATCGAAGACAGAAATACGTTTAGATAAAAGAGAGCAAGAGAGAAGCTACGTGGGCAGCGCTTGATAGAAAGAGAGAGCAAGAAGAGAGGGCGGACGAGGCATAATGAGCAGCACTGCGGACCCGTTTAGCTTGTGAACGTCACTCGTCGACTTCTGCATTCCGCGAGCCGCATTTGGGCCGAGGTAAGACGCCGATCACGTGGCCGGATATACTGATCCACAAGCACGAAGAGTAATTTCCTCCTTTCATGCATATGAAAACAACTTTACCTGTCTAGTACACCTTCTTCAAACATGTATTTGCGCTAGTGTTTATGCTGTTACATGCGATTGGTGGTGTGGTGTGGAAGGTTGTCACGTGGGGACTTGACATCCATAGATCCTCCGGTTTTTCCCTTAGTCGTGCCCCTATCGCGGAGCGAACGTCGACATTCGTATTAGTGAGGAACTACGTAATTTGGGGACTCCAAACCTCGTATATCCTCTCAGGAATGCCTACTCCGCCCTCTGCCTACCTCCAACACCACCTATCAAAGTTCGACACCTACGATACCCGTAGAGGCACCTATGCATTAGACTCTCATAGGCAAAAGCCATCCCAGCGACTGAGCGACTATCACCCATACGATCCCAGGCATGGAAAATCCCCCTCACCATCCGCACGAAAGCCCAAAGTCTCCACCCTAACCATTTTGTATTTTCATCATCAATATCGTACTTTTCGTTTCTTCACCCCTCCCATCATTCCAGTAGATACCGTAGAAATATACAATACAAGCGGCGATCTGCTCGACGGCCATTCCATCCTCTGTAGCTGCGCCACTCCAATCCATTCAAGATCCGAAAGACACGACGCCGTTCAGTCGCATGGCTAATAACGAGCAGGAAAAGGGAGCGCCGATGTACTTGTACAAACTGCTCCGCGCTGACTCAAGGAAAGGGAGTGAGATAGAAAGGAAATTTCAGAATACCAGACCTAGACTTGCTTTTGCCAGAACGCAATATACCGATCATGGTCTCATCCGATGCCGAGGCTGACTCCTGAGCTCTGTGCAAAACCTGCGCGAACTCCACCGAAAAGCAGTGCCCTCATCCTTTGCCCCTGACATGGTATCTTATGATACGCTCATCTAAGCAGCTGTCTGCTCCCCAAATTGGGTGCCACCACCGCGACCGCGAGGCACTCCACGACCGCGATAGCCGAAGCCTCGACCGCGTCCACGGCCACGGCCCCGGCCTCGGTAGCCACCACGGAAGCCATCGACGCTGCCCTGACCGAACGTCTCCATGTTCTTCCGTCGCTCCTCGGTCCTGAACTCCTGGCCTCGCCGGTTTGCCGCCTCTTCCCTATCCTTCAGCTCACTTGAGATATTGTCGAAGAAGCTGGCCTTCCTGTTATATGCGCCAGCGGGAGGAATGATGACATCATCTCCTTCTGCATTGGCATGGCCGTTGGCCCCAAGCTCAGCCGTTGGAGGAGCGACACCTTCACCTAGGGGAGATCCAGACGCAATGGCCTCCTTGACAAGATCCTGCTTGCTGAACTTGGCATTTGCGGACTCAAAGTCAAAGTCGGTTGTTGGAACCTCCATTTTTGGATGATGACCACCCCTACCACCTCGTCCGCCTCGACCTCCACGGTGGCCTCCCCGTCGGGCCTGGTCATCCCGCATCTCGTCTATTCGCTTCTGGAGATTGGCATTAAGCGGTTGGGCTGGAGCCTTACCCTGCGCGAGATCCAGTTTCGCCATAGCGGCGGCAACAGCTGCTGTCGCCGCCTGCGTCGCGTTCTGGTACTGCTGGCCTGTGTTTGCGGCTGCTGGCGCTGGCTGCGCGACTGCTGCGGCTGCTGCGGCTGGCGGTTGGGTGGTCGGAGTGGTCTTGTTCATGCGAGGGCTAGGAAGTGGGACGGCGGGAACTATACGGCCGCCCTTCGGTCCGGTTGGTGCAGTCCTTGGGGCTCCTGCGGATTGCGTTGGGTGTGTGGTGGGAGGTGCAAGGGCAGCCGCGACATCAGGCTTCGATTGGTTAGGCGGTGGGGGAGGCTGTTTCACCGCCGCAGCTGGTGTTGGCGTGGTTCCTGATGGTTTTGCGCCTGTCTTGAGCTCGGAGGGTTTAGCTGCGCCGTCTGCTTCAGCAACCTTCGGCTGGGCATTCGGCTTCTCCTCTTTACTCAGTAGGGGGCCAATTGGAGCGGCACCTTTGGGGCCGGTTGGGGGCTGATTCTGATTCTGGGGTTGGTTCTGCTGTCCGGGTGGACCAATTGGCATTGGGGGCGAAAATGGTCCGGGAGGTTGATTGAATCCTTGGCCAGGAGGGTACCATCCTCCCGGCGGCGGTCCGTACGGGGCGGGCATACCGAAACCACCAGGTCCACTTGGGGGAAAGGGACCAGGTGCGCCAGGAAATCCAGCTGGCGGTCCGAAGCGGTTCTGATAAGGCGCACCAGGTGGGCCAAATCCAGGGTATCCGCCAGGCGGGAACCCGCTGGGCTGAGGGAAGTTCGGCGGTTCTTGTTGACGGGGAGGTGCAGTCTGAGCGCTCTCTTGGCGCTGAGACTGCTGGACCTGTTTAATCCAATATGCCGCGTTAGCAAAGCTTCTCTTATGAGCTTGAAAATCGAGTAGCAGGATATAAGGATTCTCAGAAGGAAGGCAACGGAAATATCCACACGGTTTTTGCGCTCTCGGTGGTATAGAAATTTTACATCCGGAGTGTTACATCACCGAACCCCAAATAGCAAAGGTGTTTTAAGAGGCACTTACTCCAATGATGGCCGGGTCCTGGGGCATGGGCGGCGGTGCGGGCTTCTCCTTGGGCGTCTCCTCGATGCGCAAGTCCTTCACGTCGCTGCCGCGGAAGACAATCTGTTCGTAGGTGGCGTCTGAGGGGCCGAACTCGTCCTTGCCGCCGCGACGGCCTTCGGTACCGAATGAGCGTACATTGTCGAGGGAGACTGTTGACTGTTCTGAGTTGATTTCAACGAGCGTTCCGACGTATCTGCTGCCGTTCAGTATGCGTGGAAAGCCGTTCTCAATGGGCGCAGACTGACCGGATATCGCTTTTCGAGATAAGGGATATGCGGGACCTGCGCGGTGTACGTCAGCTGGAGCTCGAGGTCGACGGACCGGACTGGGACGGACCCTATGAATTCGGACATTGTGGCGTGGTGGAGACGAGTGTGGGAGTGCGGGTTGGAGAGAAGTATATGGAGAGAAGGAAGGAGGATGAGAGTGTGTGGCTGTCGAGGTAAAGGTATGGGGAGAGTGAGAGTGAGGCGTGCTTGTGGGAGGAGGTTGGTGGGTTGGAAAGAGGCAGCGGACGTGCTTCGCGAAAGAGCAGCTGGGCAGCTTCGGCAGCACTTCGGGATTTCCGTCGATCTATCCGCGGCTCAACTGCACCTTCCAGCGCTTGCACACTCATGCGTCACCCTCACCCTTCGCCATGAGCGTCGCTGGACCAGCCGACGGACTGAACGATGTCTACGAAGCGCTCGAGAATTACAATTGGGACGACGATGTCGAGTTCCAGTCCGGCCTGAGCGCCATTCTGGGCAGCAACAGCACGCCTGAACAGGCGGCTGAGCTGACGCTGCGGGCACGATGCTTCTACTATGCTAGGTATATAATGCCGCTGTAAGACTTGAGCGTGTATTGATTGCTGCAGAAAATTCATCATAAACATTGATTTTGATGCGTACAAGGCATACCGAAATGCGCGAGGCCGACCCCCGCCTGTACCGAACAGCGTGCCAGCTTCCTCAGCTCCAGCAAGCACCGACACCGCTGGTGGCATACTGCCAGTCCCACCATCGAACCCAAATGAGCCACCTGCTCCATATCCTACTTCTTTCGCACACATTGTAGAGTTGGTGACGACGGGACAACCTATTCCTGGCATCAAGGAGATACCGAATACTGTCTTGACAGGGCAGAGCTCGCAGCCTACACAGTCGAGGCGGAAGAAGCCATGGGAGAAGGACACGGCCACGTCGGCTGAAGCAGCCGGCCAAGGAATGACGGCATGACGGGTTCCAATTGTGCGACCTTTTCCGATGGCCACGCTGGCCCTTTCCGTTTGATATCCGTAGTTCAAGATCGGACAGACTTAGAAGAACATTTATGTATATAACCTAGAATTCCGTCCGAAAGCCTAACGAATAATGAACATGGCAAGGGTATCCTCAAAGTTATAAATGTGCCAAAATCGTCCCCAAACCACCAGGGTATATGCAAAAGATGCTCATTAGCAATCTAACAACAGCGCCGAAGCACCGCCAGTTCCCGTCCCTGTAAGATACCAGGCCAGCATGCATACTTTTATACAAACGTCCAGAACTCCACCTCTTGATCCATAAGCATGGCGCCAGAATACCCATGCGAAACGCTACAAAACTGCCTCAAGGATCTTCTCTTTCAAGGTCCTAGCCTCCTCTTGACTTTCCCAAAGCTTCCGTTGAGCATCGAGAAACTTGGTCTTCCAGGCTGCCACGGTATTGGGAGTCGGGTCCTGTCTCTCTTGCTCTCCTTTGCCTGTCGCTCCAGACGGAGCGCCGCTGTTTCCGTCCCCAGTCGAAGTAGCCAGAAGGCCCTTCGCAGTCCACTCGCCATTGAGGCCGCCGAATGAAACGCCGAAGTATACGTCAAATGTTTCTCGGATGCTTCCGCCCTCATGGAGCCCCTCTGCATCCTCATCATCCTCGTCGATGGGGCTTTCATACCCATCTCCACCAACTCTGAACCTCACGCACTCCACCCTTCTTACGCCCCCATTCGGTCCTCCTCTCCCTAAACCTACAGCAGATGTGATCCCCAAGCAGCTGCTAATGGCAATGCTAAGCATCTGGTCACTCATGACTTTCGCGGGCGATGCAGGTCCAGCGGTGGACTTGGTATACAGCGGTTGCAATATGGACGCTGCGAGATTCTTGGCCTCTGTACCCCGCAGCCGTTTGCGCCGGCCTGAGAGAGGGGCGCGGATCAGCTCAGCTACCAGTGCTCGATTGAGGGCTTCGGAAGGCAAGGCCGGGAGGGAAGGTGCCAACGTAGTTGGCTGAGGTTGAGCTCGCGGCGAAGCCTGTGATTGAGCTGGCGTCTGCGCAGGCGTGCCGTGCGGTTGCTGTGGTGGGTCGTTATTGCTCTCAAAGTATCCGGGAGAGGTGCGACCAGAGTCGGCACTAATTGCAGAGGGTGCCAAGCCGGTACTTGGCGTAGCATCTTGCTCTCCGGTTACAAGCACGGTGGGTGTCGCCAGCCGTATCGGATTGCCAACATTTGGGGGCACCTGGAGACTCAGTCGATGTCCCCTTTGTGAGCCACTTTGCAGTTGTGTTTCCATGGACGTGGGCGACACAGCCGAGGCCGGAGTAGGAGGGAAGCGGAAGTGGTGCTCTGGTACTGGAGGATCCGAATGGGCTCTTTCCACAATTGGCGTAAGGTTCCCAGGATTTCTATTCACATCTATCGTTGGCCCCTCTTTCATTCTAGGATTTGCAGGGAAGGTGACGAAGGGACCATCGCGCACGGAACGGTTGCTCGGAGGTCTGCCGCGTAGCTTACCCGTCGACGAAGTGTTGTTGCTAGGCCACGCGGACGATACCGCGGGACCGTGGCGCCGGCGTGAACGAGGTTTTGAGCTGGAAGGTGTTATTGCTGATTGTGGTTCGTCGAAGAAATCAGGATGCGCGGATTGCGGGGTAATGGCAGATAGGGGATGAGGCGTCGTTGGGTTGTCCTGCGTATTGAGCCGCCAGCGAATATGCTGTCCTGACATGGGCGAGGCCGAGTAAGGGGTCAAATTCTTGGACGGATTTATCCTTCCAGGCGCTGATGCAGCCGTCATGGCCGAAGAAGGCGTCATGGCCGATCCTGTCCAAGGGTCATGTGCGCCTAGAAAGCCCTCCATGTTGTCTGGGTGAGCGCTATTGGGATACGCGGATTGAGGCTGCAGTACGTTTCCGAAAGGAATTGATGTATCCAGTTGCGGACGTTTACGCGGTGGCGTGTTATCAATCAACTCCATCTCGTCTTCCCCGTCATCAGCCTTCCGACGCCCGCGTTTGGGTCGGAACTTGGGATCGAGAGCTCTTATTGCTAGGTCTTCCTCTAGCGGGACTCCATCGCGACCATTTTCCGGGAAGGGGTTATGGGGCGGGGGTATTTGCATGTAATATGGATGCTGTTTACCCAAGAGATATTCGAAAAAAGCATCGATGTGCATGGCTCGCATCCATCGCTAGTAACATTAGCATATGACACTAATAGTTCGGTGATGCAGGGTAACGAGGGTGTTGGCCTCGACAGAAGAAAAAACACGATCTCTAAAGGCGATTGTTGTATGCTCCGGATTTTAGTACAACTAAGAAAATGATCTGCAAGTCCACGGTTGGTCAGGAAAGGCATCAGGCGTACAAGACCATAGGCTTCCGGCGTAGGACTAGATTTTGCGCTGTGGTTGTATGGCTGGCCAATTGCTTCCATATTCGGCAATGACCGGCTGTCGATCAGCGGCATACAGAAGTTGCGCGGAAGATAAGATTTTGCGAAGCTAACAGGCGTACAGCCTGAAGTTGAAGATTCCTCGCAAGGCATGGAAGGGAACACAAGCCAGGGCCGTACGGAATGAGGCGGGACGGAATGGAATGCTTGCAATAAATTGAGCTATATCTCACCTTAAGCCTGACCGAGTATTGCTGCACCTTTTGCGTACTTTGGCCCTTATCCGTGTCTGGCGGTTGCACGCCGAGGTCCAACGCCAGCTGCGTCCACGTCTTGATCTCCTTCGAATCAAACTTCCGTATCAGCTCGAACAGCACCCACGTGCTGAATGCTTGCCCGTCGCTCTTTGGGGGTGTGCGGAATAGCTGGGTCAGCTCGGAAGTGTCGGTAGCGGTCGGAAAGTTGGGATTGCAGTACAGGATGAAGGTCGCGTAGGCGTCGTCAATCGTGTCGTCGGATACATCGCGGGAGGGCGCGGAGCGGTCGGTAGGGACATAGCCGGACGCTATCTGCTTCGACTGGCTCGAGGGCGACATGGCTGAGAAGCGCGGGGAGGCATTGGAGGGGGTCGAGGGCGTCTGCGAGGTGCGCGACATATCGCCATAGAATCCGTGGGAGAGGTGGCCGCTGTTGATGGAGGCATTGTCGGGTTGGAGGAGGTGGTTTTGGGACTGGTGGACCGAAGACATCGGGGCGTGGCCATTACGGTTGGCACCAGCGCTATGCTCGAGGCTCGGATCAATTGCTGGTACAGCAGGATGCCGAAAGGGCGAAAAGGCCGGGCTGCCGTGACTCGCCGGATGGTCGAAGTGGCCGTGGGGTGCAAGATGTAGATTATGTTCCGACTCTGGGCCGCCGAAGTCGACTTGCATGATTCTGGACGAGATGACGGCAATTTGCGCTGGGCCCGAGACTGTCAGCAAGCCATGGAAGCTCCAGATACAGTGCCCGCGCCAAGTGCAATAGCAGACTGTCGAGAGTGTCCAAAGAACGGAAACGATAGGCTGCGATCAGCGGAGTCGCATTATCGTCGAGAGGGTCTCTACAGCGGGCGGCTGCTGGAGCAGACGCTGGCGGCGCAACGCCAGATGGCAGGTCGCGACCAGCGCGACAGTGCAATGCGATGCGCGCGGCGCGGTCGCTCGGGGCGATCGTCGCGGACGAGGGGCCTCGAGGCGTTCGAAACGGAAACGCAGGGACGCGCTCTGCGGATGCGATGGACGAGGTGCGCGCCGCGATAATTTGCGGTCGTTCGGCGAGGGTGCGATGGATCGTGCTTGCTCTTTCGGGGCATTTTGCGCACTTAAGCCGCCGGGAGGGAGCCAAGCCCGGCAGGGATCGCGTCTATTTTTGGATCTCCTCTCCAACCTCCATGCACCCGTTGGCTGTCCGGACGCCGCTTATATCCCTCGCCGTCGCTAACTGGCTGCTCCTGAGCACTATTGCTCTACGAATAGCACATATGATGCCGCTACAGCTGGTCTTCAGCCCCCCAGGACTCGGTCGCCTTCGAAATACAGGCCCGCGTATATCACAGGATACGCCATCTATGCGACAAGCCATGTCCAGGAGGATCGGCGTGCGTGGAACGATTTGGTAGCACCCTAGATATAGGCGACCTTAAAATCCGACTTCATGGATAGTAGGTCACGGTTGATCAATGACCTCGTCCACGCAGATGTCATTCGTTACGTCCGAAATCTGGATAATAGGAGTGGTAACAAGACCCCGGATTTCGACTACATCCTCAGCCTTTTCCTCGGCATGATACGACACGATCAACTAGACAGTTTTGTGGTCCGTAGAGATATCCGCCTTGCCAACTTTCATCAACTGCTCCGCGATCAGGGGAATTTGAAGACGCTGGTTGTGGCACTACCCTTTACTGGACTTCCTACAATGACGTCTTCGTCGCACTGGCTATCCGAGCGCTCGGGT